>NC_079908.1:7474468-7692765 GCF_024868665.1 Triplophysa rosa
AGTCAATGGGGGGCAAAATCTGTGAAGCTGGTGATAAGCATCCTTCCAAATATCTTTCTCTGTGTTCATCAGAACAAAGACATTTATACAGATTTGGAACGACTCGAAGGTGAGTAAATGATGACAGAATTTTCATTTTTGGGTGAAGTATCCCTTTAATGTTGACTTTATATTCCTGATGTCTTGTTTCACTTTTCTAATAATTTTGGTGTATTGAAGAAGTGTTTCGACTTTTATTCGTCAAAATATGAAAAATACCTGGCAACCACTTTGTTAAAACACGCAACAAGTTTGTGAACTAACATACAACCAATTTTCTCTCTACCAGGATGCTGCAAAGTTTACACGAAGAGCTCTCACTTGAAAGCGCACCAAAGGACTCATACAGGTGAGAAACTGGAATCTCTCTAATATTTGAAGTTATCGCCTGATGCAACACATCAAGACAAAAGCCACAAATCTAGCAACAGCTCGTATCGAGACGACAGCCTAAAGACAAGAGAGACATAGGAAGACAGAGAACAGGGCGGAGGGGGAGATTAATTGACTCTCTTTTCATGCTTTTATACACATTGTGTCTGCATGCCTGTACAAGCCCTGCATGCTTTCCCGAGGGGCAAATCGCAGAGCGGCGGAGGAAAAACCTGTTCCTCTTGCTTTTTCCGTCTGCGTTTGGGGGGGAGGAGTAAACCGCTGCCAGAAGAGAACTCGGCAGTTTCACCATGTTCGGCTCGCCGTAACACGAAACCCACCGGAACCCCACCACACTTTACAATGAAACCCAAATCTTTCACCTAACACTTCATTTTTTTTAAGCTGATAAAAGCAGCTTTCCAGCCTATTTGCTCCTTTTCTTTGCCTTCCATTTCGGGGTGGTCACACGAATAGTGCAGAGGGATTCCCTTTAGCCTGAGGTATCGCTATTGTTGTGCACTCGCTCTCCGGCGCCTGGTGGTATATTCACGAATGCATTGAAGATCAGACGGCAGGTTCCTTCCCATGTGGTGCGCTGGGAATGGAGCAGCTGGTGCAGCAGCGCAGCAAGTATTAGCACAGGTGAAACGAAAGGAATAAGCCTCTTGAGGCCATGCGTTACAGTGATTTTACTGCGGGTGAAGGCGGTTCTTTAGCACGACATGAAGCAGGGAGCTAAATGCTTGAAGTGTGAACTGTAACAACACAAATGTTGAATTAAGAGTTGAATTTATTTTTGATAATCATTTTAACTACATTTTAGACTTTACAACAGCTCTGAATGCATCCGACAGAACTTTGTTGTGCAACGCATATTGTTTTCCCTGCGAGCCGCACATTCATCACGTCCTCTGCGTTTTGTCCATCAACATACTATGTTTATGGTGACACAAGACAGGTAGTCGTTTTCCAGGTGGACATTGTTTGGAGTTGTGTTTCAAAAGACATTGGGGGCTGGGAACGAGACCACCTCGCCGAATGCTGACAAACAACGGTTAAAGAGCGCTAGAACATTCTGTTCTATATTTAGATGAAAGTCAGAACAGGTTGATGACACTTGTAATTTTGATGTCTGAAGGAATGATGTGTTCTAGTCAGGAGATGATAGAAGACAATAATTCAATTGGGGAAAGTATGTCAGGATATACTCTCTGTACTCCTGGAAAACAATAAAAAAGTAAGCCAGCAAACTATAGTTGGGTTATGTAGAAGGTTCTGAAAACCATTTGCCAGTTTTCTGGAGCGTATCAAAGCGTGCTTTTTAGGAATTTTTATGAATACTTCAAAGGTACAAGCTGTCCTCATATTAAAACCGATAGCTGAAGGCAGGGAAATGTCTTTCACCATGCTAATGAGGTTTTTTTTACCGATTGCTTGGAGGGCAATTGGTTCGATTGTGAAAGCCACTATTATCGCTGTAATTGAACTTGTTGCCCACCTTGCTCAAACAGAAGCTACTGATAAAACCCCTGCATTGGTGATTTTATGAGTGTCCGTGTGCGTTTGCATGCAGTTATTGTGTAACGTCACCAAGTGACTGTTTGACTTCAAGTAAAGGCTGAATTATAAAATACGGCTTTTATTATAAAGCACTTGACATCACACGCTTGCCGACATTGTAATGGCTACAGAGACATTTTTATTTCTTCCGAAAGCTTGATTTCTATTGGCTGGTCATTGTCGTAGAGGATCCTACACCTGGGGATGTCTTCCAAAGACCCCTTCCAGGGGTGTGTGTGTGTGAGAGCAGTAAAAAGGTTTAGCAGATAACACATTAGCTGTTGCACAACCGCCAGCTAACCAAATAATATCTCTCCGTTGTTTGAGCTTGTTGGCCCTTAAACACGGATTCCACAAGCTCAATTGTTTGATAGGGGAGCTTTACCTCATTCAAGACACTTTTGTCGGCTTGTTAGAAGAGCATTTGTTTGTCTCCCTTCAATTCCGTTTTCATGTATTGAAAAGGCTGGAGTGTAGGAGCCGGTGTAGAGTTAAATCAAATATTGCTTTCAGCACCTACCAAACAGCCACTCCGCTGCTGAACTTCTGCTCGTGTCTGTTACTTCCTGTCGAAGCTTTCGTCACCTCAACCGACATTATTGTTGTTTGACGTTACATATTAAAATTCCTTTTGTGGAAAGAACCGCAAAATAATATGTGGATTAAGTTGAATTGTAAGAGTAATAGTTGCTGTGAGTAATTCGATTTACAAACTTTACATACCCTCTACTTAAGAAGACATCAGTTGTGATCAACCACTTTAGTGGAGAATATATAATGCACTATATTAAATAATATATTTCAATATATTGGATGCAAGTGCTTATATTTTTCTATATATGATAAGCGGCAATTCCTTATGTATTATTCAGTATATTGTAATATATTTACATTGTATTATTCTATATATTGTCAAATGGATATTAAATGATTTATTATATTGGCAGTTAATATACAGGAAAATATATTCATTTTGCATACGGGCCAAACTAGCAGTGTAGTTTGTCAAAAAAGAAAGCAGCAAAATATTCTCATTGGCATCAAATAAACTTGAGGCAACTTTTTTAAAGCAACACTTTGTAGTTTTTCAACCTTAAAATAATGTCTCAAAAATAATTTCAGTGGTAGAACAACTTGTAACCTGACGAATTTTACTGCCACTGCTACCTGAGCAGCCTCACAGTGGCTACATCCACACTCTGTAAGTTCTGTGTTCGGGTCGGTACACACAGCCCCGCCCATCCCCTGCCTGCGGAAGAGTGCCACATGGTTTTCAAACGACGTTTCTGCATTCACCGGTTCCATCAGCTTAGTAAACAAATTCATGTGTATTGCGCTGCCCACGGGGAAGCTTATACAGCGACATTATTTACGACACTGGTAACAGACAATTGCGCTTATCAACCACATGGGGGAACCTGTGAGCAAAAGTTTGATAGTGCTGCTTTAAAATAAAAAAGAATCCAAAATACAGTTTTGGCTGGTAAAAATATTGGTAACAGGTTGCATTTGTTAACATTAATAAATGCATTAACATGAACTAATAATGAGCGATATCATTTTTCAGCATTTATAATTCTTTGTGTTTGTGTTTACATAAAATATGTCTGTGTGCTGTGCATATTAATTTTGTATTTATAACAACATACACAAAGATGCATATATTTAAGAAAATTATTAAATATAAACATTTATAAAAATGTATATATCATTTAAATTAGTGGTAAATATAAATAAATACATGTAAATGTTTCCTAAATATGTAGACATACATGTATGTGTATGTGTTTATAAATAAAAAATTAACATGCACAGTAAACAGACATATATTATGTAAACACAAACATTTATTCTGTGTGCGATTAAGATGTATGCTTATCGTTTGACAGCCCTAGTTAATGCAAATGAAGTGATTCATGTTAGTTCACTGTGCATTAACTAATGCTAACAGTTACAACATTGATTGCAAAAATGCTGAAATTAACATGAAGTAAGATTAATAACAGATGTAAACGTATTGCTTAGTGTAAGTTCATGTTAACTAATGCAGTCTTACTGTAAAGTGTTATCAAAATATTTATGGCTAGTAAATTCTCATTATTCATTCTCCATCTGAAGGTGCATGTTAAAGTTGATTCAGTTAACGTTCATTCAGGGCGCCTGTTTCAAATAAAGCCTGTTAGCTCCCAATCATACATGAAAAGACAGAAGCACCTGCTAACATTTGTCAGTGAAGAAGCGAGTTAACCAAAGGAAAGTTAGAGACTTAAGTTCTCACGTTTAAATCTATTACACACCCCTCACTTTCTCTCTTTTCTTATCATGCGCACACATAAATCATGACTTGGTTTGATTTGAATTCTGTGGTGGTGTTTTCAATCGTTTGTTTGACTGTGTTCCGTGACCCGGTCCCATTATTCTGAACACACTGAGCTTTTGAGGATTCAGCTCTGTGGCAAACCTCACAATGTCTGATCTTATCATGGTGTGTTAAGCACTATGTAAATGACTTCCGTGTTTACACATGGGAGTTGTATTACTACCCAAACCACAAGCACATACTCGTCTAATTCCTTCATAACTGCCATTTAGAAATGCTCTGACACACACACACACAGTGTTGCATGTTCAAACTGGACTTTGTATGCGTCTGACATTTACGGACTAGTGATGGCCGGTTAGCGAACGAATCGTTCATTTGAACCGGTTCTTTTTAGTGAACCGGTCGAACCGGTTCACCAAATCGGAGTGAATCGTTCGAAACGGTTCGCGTCTACAAAAAGCACTTATCCACAAATTCCTTCAATTACTCACTTTTGACATGCATGAAAACCCATCCGACTCAAAATAAACCAGCCAGTATCAACGACTTTTCAGTAAATCCAACAGTACACTACTACACGCTGAACTGAACTGTTAAGCACGAGCGGAGAAGCTATTCAAGTTATAGCTAAGCTAGCTGATATAGTGAGCATGCGTGCAGTGGCGTGTTCTATCGAACGCTCCGCCTAGAGCGATCCTCGTTCTCGATTCAAGAATCGGTTGCCACAGTTTTCGGATCACCACTGAACCAACCGAGAGCTGTCTTTCGGACATGTCCGATTTGTGAACCGGTTCAACCGGACAATCGGTTCAACATATAAGAAACTACATTTGCAACATGAACATAAACATTTGAGCACAGATCACACTTTTTAATGGTCATAAATATTTGTACAAACATATTCTTTATATTAATGTTGCTTAAAATGCATTACAGAAAACGTTTGTGCAGTTGTGCTTTTATGTTAATTATTGTAAAGGTTAAAAATAATTGTTTGTAAAAATAATAAACTAAACATTTATTTGTTTCATAAGTAATCCATGGTGTTTTCATGAACATCTTATTTAATTTCTAAACAAGATTATATAAATCTAAACATGACGTAATCATCATGAGAAGCAAGCGGATTCCTTGAATCGCTCTCGCAGACTAGAAGAATCTAGAGTCACGAGAACCGTTTCTGTCGGGCATGTCCGATTTGTGAACCGTCGAACCGGTTGGCGATTCGCGAATCGCTTCTTCTGACACGAACCGGTTGCAACATCTTCAATTCAGCAGTACACGAACCGAAGAGCCGCTTCTTTCGGTCACGTCCGACTCAGAACCGATGATACTGCACATGCGTGTAATTTTAAAGCAGATAAAAAGCGTCTAAAGCCCTATTCGCACGGGATTAGTATTACCTGGGGACCTCTGGTCATTTGTAATAATTGCAGGGATTGTCTGTGATCATGTAGCGCCTTCGCACGGGATAAGTGAAGCCTGTGATTTTACTCAAATTTACTGACTTATTTCCCGGATGTGATGGCAAGGCTTTGCATATAGTTTGAATAGCCTATTGTTGTATGGTGTTTAATGATATATGACCTGTCAGCATTTGAGACCCGCGATCGCGGTGATCTTCTGTCCGGTGCGCAATCACAGGTCTCAAATGCTGACAATGTTAAATCCCCATTCACACAGCCCGCTGATCCCGGAAAATTGCCAAAAAATTTCCAGAGTGCCTTCTGTGTGAACGCAAACGCATCCCGGATAGACCCGAAAAATGATTCTGGAAAGGGGACCTATAACATTAACGGGATCAGTCCCGGAAAGCGCCCTGTGTGAACAAAAGGCAGAAACAATGCCGTAAAAACCATGTAGTGATGGCACACATCTATAATAAATCGTAAATAATTTGGCTATGAAAACAAATATAGTTAAGCGATTTTTTTTTTTTCGTTTGTAAATCAAAAACTACTATTTGTCTTTAGCTTAATCATGGATGAATGCAAGAGTCCTAATCACCAAACATAATAGGTCAGATGCGAGAAGAGTTGTCTGCTTCTAAACGCTGTTTAAACTTGAAATTACTTCTATCAAAAATATTAACACGAAAATACACAGCGCTTCAATAAACTTGATCGCTTACCAACCTTAAAAACGCACTGTAAAAAAAATCCCGTAAAAAAACAGATAAAGTACTGGCAGAAAATTACCAGTACATTTTCCTTTATTTTACGGACATTTCCATTAATGCTAAAATGCAAATGAATGCAGTGCAAAATGTAAAATACAGGTAAAACAACTGTAAAAATGAACACGGAAAATTCCTTCATATTAATACAGTATATTGTGCCCTATTTTTACGGCTTTTTTTTAGAGTGCGGCTGTGTGCACCTTCCGTGCTCGTGCTGCGGAGAAGCCCGAGTGTTTCTGTGCAAAATTGGAAATATTGCATAAAACATTTGCGAATAAGAACCGTTTCCATCCAACTAGTCAGCCGTCACTGTCCTAATAAACTGCTGCACTAAATATCAGTAAAAATAGTAAGAGAAGCCACTGAATATTATAATTTTCATATATAATAATACTTGCGCAAGCAGACGATTACGAAACACACAATAAATGCAAGATCAGTACTCTGTTTAGTCAGGTTTCGCTGTCTCATAGTGCAGTTACGTGACTTTTTGGAGGAATTTATTCGGCAAATGCTTTTTCATCTCCCATTATTCGCATTAACCCTTTTTTGAAAAATGAAAAACCACCTCAAGCGAGCGTAAAAGCTTTTTTTGGCCTATTAAAGGTTTTTAATTCGAAATTTGGTGTTTCCATCAATCCTTTCTGATGCGAAACTTCAAAATTCGAATAAAACCAGAGTGATGGAAACCCGCTTGTTAACAGACTAACTCCAAACTATAACCCGAACATTTATATGCTTGTTTTTCTCAACAAAAACATTAAAAATATAATTTCATGATCATATACCGACCTTAGTGTTTATTTGTGGTTTGTATAGAATTATGTGCAATATGCTTTAGGTCCTATTAGCGGGTTTTTCATTCGATCTGCGTGATCTTATTCCGAAATGGTTACAAAATCTAAATGCTCAAAAACTTTTCTAAAACTTTGTTTTAAAAAACGATAAACTTATTTTTAAACTCACATTGTTGTACATCATATTACTGAAAAAAATATTATACCGTGCCTTTTGTTTTGCATTAGGCTATGTTGCAAAAATGCTGGCTCATTTTAACTTCGCAGGATTCCGTTATATTTTTTTATTAAGGTTGTGTAAATTTGCACTGAACAATACTGAACAATTTGCATTTATATGTTTTCATATGACATTTTATATTTAGCTTATATTTAGCTTAATCTCATTGGGCTATAGCCTAGTTTTTTTTTAATTGACGTCTTTGACATTTGCAAAAGGCAACAATACATGCTACAGAATAATAACCAAAAAAAGAGATTATTAATTAGGCCTAAATAAAATAGGCCTAATTAATAAAGGAAGGCAGTAATAATAACAAACTGCGCTATTTAGCCGCCTAAAAACACAAGTATCGTTCACAGTTAACAACCCTCACTTCAAGACAAAAAAAATGCACATTACATAACTTTGCAATATATTACGCCATGTGTCTTTACTGGATCTTCACGGAATGTGTGTGAACGCACGCACAGATTCCAGAAAATCACTGGCAGTGTGAATGAACAAAATCTAACGATCCAGGGACAAATTCCCGGACACATTTTCCGTGTATTTTCTGGGATCTCTATGTGAAAAGTGCTTTTGCAAACGTTTCCAAGATAAATAAATAAACGGAAGACTCTCGGTCAAAACAACAGTTTTGACAATGTGTGGAAATGAATCCGCAACCAAATTAATATCAAAACAGCCTCCATTATTAGCAAACGGTGGATAAACCTTGAAAAATGATATATGAGTGCGCCAAATCACAGATATGCCAATTCGCAATGGACTAATATTATCACAGGACCTCGGTGCTCGTCAAAATATGGTAGGTAATTTGTGGGGGAATTTTTACTTTACAAATTACAGACATGGCCGATTCGCACGGGATTAAGATCACAGACGATCTCTGCAATTATTACAAATGACCAGAGGTCCCCAGGTAATAATAATCCCGTGCGAATAGGGTTTAAGTTAGATATTTTTATAAAACAGATGTGTGATGCTATTGGTCCGACAGACTCCGACTGAGTGAGAACCGATGAGTTTAGCTAGTGAGCATGCGTGATTCACCGTGAGGCTACAGAACAGTGTGGACAACTGATGCTGTGCTAATGTTACAGCGCACGTGAACCGCAGGCGAACCGAGGACTTAAAATATGGAGCAATCTGGCAAAGCGTAAATTTATTTAATAACACATAAATCGTATTGAATTATGCATGGATCATATAGTTTCTGTAAAATGCTGATGAAGATTAATTATTCACTTTTTATCTTTAAGACTTAAAATGTCATAGTTTGCTGCACTTCACTGTGCCTATTTGGGTGCTTTAGTTGCAAAACGTATATGTAAGAAACAGATCATGACGTGATGTGTTAACTGACAGAAGTTATGATTACTGGTTTTGGTTTTATATTTGAATGTGCCGAGTGTATTTTCATCCCAGCCGGTAGGGATGATAGATAGACTTGACGCGTTTCGTCAGGGCGAGTGACGTCATTACGTCACTAACGTCAGAGCGTAAGAGAATCGGTGAACCGGTCTTTTGAACCGGTTCATTGAAACGAACTGTCCGAAAGAACCGGTTCGCAGAAAAGAGTCTTATTCTTTCATGTGGTCATTTTGAAGATGAGCTGCAGGTGAAATATAGAAAGATTTCATCTTGTATCATCTAAAACGAAATGTGTTGTTTGTTTTCGTAGGTGAGAAGCCATACCGATGCAGCTGGGAGGGATGCGACTGGCGTTTCGCCCGATCAGATGAACTGACGCGGCATTACCGCAAACACACGGGCGCGAAGCCTTTCAAATGCATCGCGTGCAGTCGCTGCTTCTCTCGCTCGGACCATCTGGCGCTGCACATGAAGCGCCACCAAAACTAACGGACTTTTGTACTTTTAACCATTTTATCGTTTGATATTTCACAGTCATTCTTAACCGAAGATCAAATATACAATATGCTAGTACAAGCTCTGCCAATTACACCCCAGGACTCGACACCTATTCTTCAGGAGGACTGGACCTCACGAGACCGTCACAGAAAGCGCGTAAATAGGATGTATAGTACTGTACATATGTTTTGTATGTGTGTGTATGTAGATGAATGTGAAAACATGTTATGAATACTTGACCTCCCCCATGTTTTTCTAAATTTCAAAGCGCATTCCTTTTCGTCCTTGTCTTCCAAATAACTTGAAACGTAATGCTTGAATTGATGAATCTAAGATACTGTTTCATTCATTTTGGAGTGTGCGATCTCCATTATGTAGTAAAAAATAGTCTCATAGTTAGTATGGAATTCCCCCACCCCATTGAAAATCTCAAATTGTTTGCTTATGGGTTATACCATACAAATCCGAGTAACCTGATGTTTGCTTTTCTCACAGTTGTGTATCCATGGATACATTTCTTTATGGGATTGTGTAAAAGTATGGCTCAGATCAGTTGACTGTTTGATAGATGTGCGGAGAAAATGGGTGATGGATGTACATTGATAAAACCACAGGGTTAATTTGAGTATGTGTGCCAAAGGAATACTAGCTGTTGCTTCACATCTATTTGACATTAAGACGATGAAAATGATGTAAACAAAGAATGCAACATTTTCATATCAAACAGCAGTCAACCTTTAAAAAAAACAATCACTTTTCTATAGTACAAGAAAGTACAGAAGACTTTTTAACCTCACAATTGTCACTTACCTTTCTGAAGAACAAACGTATTCGCTGTGGACAGATGCATTGATGAGCATGTCGGCTGTTTGCCGGTTTGCAAACACTGTTTTAAAAGTTCTCAAGTTCCCTTGATCTTTGTACGTCAGTGATGAAGGCAACTCTTGGATAATGTATATACATGTAAATACATTTCTCTTGCTGATTTTTACTTTTTATTATGAACAAATGGGATTTTGTCAGGTTGGTTTTGAATGAGGGTGAATTAAGTTTGTAGATCTGTTATACTATGTGATGATCGGTTTAACGTTTTGCATTTTCTTGTTTGAAGACAGAATTTTGAGAATAAAAAGAACAATCACATTGCGTGCTGTTGAGTGTTTTATAGCCTGATTATGTTGTCACACGTACTGTAATTGGCAATCTTGTACTGTACGGTCCAAGAAATGAAGTATGGGAATGACGTGCCTTCGCTGGAATCTGATTTGAATATATTTAACATGCCTTGGTTAATAAGTAAAATATGTGATGGTGACATTTGTGTTACCAAATAACAAGATGGACCTGTTTATACTTCTGCATCATATAATCACAGACGATAGTTCTCATTAACTTGGTAGACTAGAGTAGCCTATTAAAACGGATTGATTTATTGCTTTAAGAGGTCTAAAAGTTAATTATTGCTATAACCTTGGCTTAACAAAACTTCTCAGGGACTATCGTATCAGGAGAGGGAAAAAAACTTTTCGTAATGTTTTATTATTGTTTATTTGTGACGCCTGTGAGTAATGCCAAACTTTCTACAATTCACTTTCGGAACCACGCCTGTGTTATATTAAGGCATTAACATGTGACTTTGTTAAAACAGTGAGTCAACTGGTAAATTATCTGAAAAATAGCTGCAAGTTGCAAAGGCATAAAAGCGGGTGGGGATCAACGTTTAGCTTAGATGGAAACAAATAATTACACTGTCTGACAAGATAATTTACTGAATGAAATCCAGCACACAATAAGATGATTACTTGTGGGGCAACACCCTTGTCTTCACTACGGTACAGTATGTGTTCTGTAAGGTGAGAATAGAATAGAATAAAAGCAACACGGTGAGAGCTACAGTTCAGAAGAAAAACAAAATTAACTTTAATTTTTTGAGTTATAAAATCCTTTTCTCATGCCTGTGGTGTTAGTGCAGCAATGAGAATCCAGCTATAACCTGCCCCAGTTTAATCACTTAATAGAAATAACTGTGGCTCACAGAGTCTGATAGTTTTCTTATTTCATACATTAACACCATCTGATGCTAACACACAATCCTTGCAACTAATGTCAAAGCAAACAGAATTAAAATATCGTGGACAGGCCTAGTAAATGGAATGTAATCTAAAATATCTCAAACAAGTGATGTAGGCTGTTAAATAAATCATATTAAAATTATTCCAATATAACTTCTATTTCATTTTAAGATTATTTATGACTGAGCATCACACAAAACCCAGAGGAAACTCCTTGTATTTGTCAGTATGTCTCTGGGTGAATGTTAATGATTATCAAATTTAGAAGTGAGGGCCATAAAGTTTCAGCCAATGTGGTAGTATAACTCCAGGAACAAACAAACAGTATCTCTCCACATGAGCTAAAGTCCTAAGTGAGTATGATGGACTACAAGTTATAGATTTGTAATAGTTTAAGAGCGATGACAATGCCAGGCAACTCTGTTTGTCAAAATTAGAAAATATTTAAAAGTACACAGCCACATAGTTGATATTACTGGAATGATCTAACTTCAAAAGATGACATTTTACAGCAGTATGTAATATAATATAAGATGATTGGATGGGGAAAACACCAGAAGCTGTTACACACATGCGCCACTACAGGGCACCATTGCAGCTCAGGCCCATAACAGAAGCCAGGGTTGCCAGATCCGCGATTTGTGCAATTCAACAGTGACCTGTTATTTTATTCCGCGGGTTAAATGTGGAAAGAATTTTATTAATCACCTCTCATTCTTAAGATAAGATAGAATGGTTTACAATAACATATTTTGCATATTATTACTACTTTAGTAGTCATTTCAAATAAAAGTAATTTCAGATATTTTTTAGTGATTTCCAATAAAATTGTAAATTTAAAAGGATAGTTCGGTTTTATTCACCCTCAGATTGTTCCAAACCTGTATTAATTTCTTTGTTTTTCTAAACACAAAGCGAGATATTTTGAAGAATGTCAGTAATCTCTAGTTTTCCCTACTATGGCAGTAAATGGGGGGAAGGATCTGTTTGGTTACTGACATTGTTCCAAACATCTTCCTTTGTGTTCAGCAGAACTAACTAATTTATACAGGTTTGGAACAATTTGTGGGTGAAATATCCCTTTAACGGTGATAGTGAAGTGTGTTTTAGGTATCCTAGATAGCAAATTAAATTGAATTAATGTTAAATTGGTTATCCTCAACATTTGAAAAATTATTTCTGGGGAGTGACATTTTGAGTTTTGGGGACGGGGTTGGTTTGTTACTGATCTGGCAACCCTGACAACAGAGCGGGTAAGCACATTTACCACAGCTCAAGTACGAAAGAAACTGAATATTTAATTGATTAAGGATCTGATTTAATTTAATATCACAAACAAAATAATGGATACAACAAATGTATATCTAGGTAGTATTTTGAGTATAACGTTTTAAAAACAATTCATGTCACATTTTGATGAACTCATGTAAATAACGGTCCCTTTAAAGGTACACAATGGGACATAGGAGTAGCTTGGCCCTTAGTTAACTCTGGTTTTATTATGGTAAAAGTGCAGTAACCTTTTTTTAATCAATCCCAAAATAGCAACGGTAGTGCAATTTTAATTATTGTTCAATTGGTGTTGAATAAATAATGTTGAAATGATGTTCAATTGGTCATTTTTAACATCGATTAAATCATTACAACAGTAAATCAACTATTTTTGCTATCTGGGTGCCCATTTGTATTACCATAGTTCTACAACAAATATCATGGTTAAGCTGGTGTTATTGTGACAATAGTAAATTTGCAGTAACTATGATTTTACCACAAAAAAAAAACGATTAAATCAGGTTAAAGTATGGGGGTAGGCTCTAAAACAATACACAATATTAAACATTTTGCACCAAAAACATTTTATTCTATAAAAGGAGTGGGCAATCACAACTGTACAGGGGAAACTGACTTTTAACACCATTTCTCACAGTATCAAAAAGCTCGCGTTTTCCTCGCTGATCTTTACACATTTGTTCTGTACAAATACAAAAGAAATAACATTAATTACTTGTCTTGTTATAATGATAACTGCATTGCACTGAGTAATATAGTACTGGCCCATAAGTTACTGCATTCAATATAAAATACCTATGATTCTGAAACTTTAAAGAATTTCATGATAACCACACTTGCACACATACAATCACACAAAACCCAAACCCTTTCATGAGCAAAGATCACACTTTTTTTAAAATCAATGATGAAAGAAAACATGCTCAGATAGACGAGGCTGTCACAAATATCAGTCGTGGGCACTTGAATACAAATAAGAGGTTGAGTTTACGTTATTGGTGACAGTAATCTTGAAGTGATACCAATTTAAGATATGAAGGCAATTTTTTGAGATTGAATGATGCATTACTCCCCATGTATATGTGCGACACGATATCAAACATCATGAATTTCATGTGGATTATCAGTGCTTATAGGCCACGTCTGTCAGGGCACCAAAGCTTTGACATGCTCACCGACTTCACAAAGAAAAAGCTACTCTCCATGCAACACACTGGGGGGTGTACAACACGTTGGGTAATTATTTTAAGGGTTGAAAGAAAAACACATTTCAAAAAAAGAAGAGTATTTCACATTATCTAGTCAGTGTTAAAAATAGAAATCCACCCGTTACATTATTCAGAACTTTGTAGATTATATACATTATGTACATTAATTCTTTAATTATTCATTAATTGTCTGTATGTCTATGAACAGTTAAAAAAAAGAAAGGATCGCAATCAAATGCATATACTCTTCTAGAAAGATGTGCTTAGTAACATTTTAGAGTTGAAGCGAGAGAATCATAGAAAATCTGAAGATTGCATTGCTCTCTGGACAAAAGACCGTGCAGCTTTTGCACACATGCTCTTAATTCTCAAAGGCTGGACTCCAACAAGCGTTGCTTCTCCAAAAAAGCATAATGCGCACTGGTTTTCAGCTGCGAGTGATTGAAACGTGACCATGGCTATGAGTGCTTGCTTAAGGGGAGGTATAATGCATCCCTTCGCCTCACAGATCAGTCTGGACATCAACAGCATCAACAACATTTGGGGTGGGGTATTTTTGCATACTCAAGTGAACCCAGGGCAGAAGATAATGTTAAGACATGTTTCGTCACTGTGAACTAGGTGCAAATAAGGGTTTTCAGGGCGCCTCATAAAACCAGGGGGATCCCAGTATCAAACCCAGAGGAACCTCGAAAACCTGTTGTGCAAATCAGATATGCACATTTACTTCAATTAAGGCTCTGATGGGCTAGAAGTAACAACATGCGCCTACGACACACCTCCTCCATTAGAACTCTGATTATGTCCTTTTTAGAAGTAGGCAAGTGTGCTTGTACACACAGACACGCGCACGTTCGTACACATACACACCAGTTTAGTAAGCTCCCCGTTTCCCTGCGAGTTGTTTCTTTAAAAACACTAAATGCTCACAGCCTCATTAAACAATATCTGAAGCTAAGATATTAGAAGAGGAGAAGGAACGTCTTTCGATGGGTGTTAATCCTGTTGCCATTATGGACGAACACAAATACTGTTTTTGCACTGAATTTTGGGGGAAGATGCTTAGACAACAGATTATGTCAAGAAATAAAATGTACAAAAATTCACAGTCGCGTCAGCCCTCTGCCTCTACATCTCGTCTCGGTTAGGGTAGATATAAGAAAAGACAGAACACACCAAAGCTGATTTGTTAAAAACAATAATAGTAAAATGCTAAAACAGGGCATCTTCGGCTGTCTTCATAAAACGCTCTACACCAACTTCCATCCACACACAAACACTCTGAAATGCATGTAGAGCTATCTTGTGTACACAAATTTAGGATAAAACGGTCAAATTATAGATAAAATATTCTGATAAAACGCAAGAACTCAACAAGGCAGCTGCAGATGCATCTTTAACCTACACATTGTGATAAAAACTATGCAACGTTAGAAAAGCGTATTCCTTTATCATCGTATTCAATCTCCTATTATTTTTTTGCTCCAACCATATCCTGTACTTCCTTTTATAGAACCATAAGAGGTTCCTTCCCCAGTCATCACATTTTGCTGTGAACAGTACTGCTTGCAGTTTGCCTTTTATATAGTTCCTTCAAGTAACTGCTAATGAGCAGGAATTAAGATGGCGGCAGAGGTCAACAGTGGACGGGTGGGTTTGTGGCTTCTGGAAGCATGGCAGAAAACTGTGGCCATGATCTGACCAGGAGGGGTGACCGATATGTTGCGCCACCCCTTGTGGTGTTTGTAGACAGGGGGCGGGCATCAACAGCGCTCGGGACCCCTGGATGGGCATGCTTTTCTCCTGAGGAGCAGGCGTGGTGGTGAGGGCTGGGGAGGGCAGTCGGGAGCGAGTTTCACATCATGACGTGACGCCGTCGGTGAAGCGCCAGGTGGTCGGAGCGGGAAAAGCTTCGGTCGCAGTCAGTGCAGCGGAAGGGTTTGATGCCGGTGTGCTTGCGGAAGTGCCGCGTTAGCTCGTCCGAACGGGCGAAGCGCCATGTGCAGCCTTCCCAGGTACACTGGTATGGCTTTTCACCTGTAGAGGGATCGTAACATCACTTAATGTGACACAGAACATAGAAACTAGTTAAATGACTATTATGACTAATAATAACGGTCATCAAGTATTCACTCTCATGTGGTTTAAAACCTGTATATGACAACGGAAGTCAATAGGATTCAACAAAAAAAGTGTACCTGTGTGTATCCGGCGATGGGCTTTCAGATGCGAGCTCTTGGTGTAGACTTTGTTGCAGCCGTCGTAATCGCACATGTGCACGCGCCTTCTTTTCATGTCTGGAGAGTCGGGGTCAGCTTGGAGGTCCACATCTGTATTTGTACTGGGAACAAGATGAGACATGTTGATGGTTAAAGGTGTGGTAACCAGTTCTGTCATATCAAAATCCGTATGACAATCAAAAGATTAAAGAAGCACTCAGACATGTGGAGGCAGGTGCATTGATTCGGAACCGTCTCCATGAATAAAGCAGATTAATCCATCCAACGTTTCGGGATTATAGTGATCAAATCAAGTAAGTGACGCAATATAAACTTCATTGCAACACTCTTTTCTTAAAGGAGAAAGATGTCTTTTCTGCGCCACTAGTGGCTACAAACAGATTTGCAAAGAAAATTGTTTCCTAAACTCACCCTGTCTGACATTGTTTGCACAAACAGGTGTACCGGCCTCAAAATCATTGTTTGCTACATCAGTCTAGTCAAGATCAAACCGATAAAACAACTAAAGCAACTAAAACATTCGGTTCACAAAATCATATTTTAACAAGCGGATATTTTTTGTTCTCTACAAAATCTGTAGAACAAAATCTGGACAAAACTTTGTAACCTGTCGCAATACTTTAAAATAACCACCAGGGAGCGCTAAAGAGAAATCCTGAATGCGTGTCTAAATTCCATACAGCTGGACAGCTTCCAGTCCAATGCGATCTTCCCCCCTCCCCCTGTGATGTGTTTTTCTGCCCTTGTCTCTCTCCCTTCCTTTCCTTCCTGTGTGTCTCTCTCTCTTAGCCTCTTCCTTTCCCCTCCCCGGCTGCAAACCAGTTCACTTCCTTTCCCCTCTTTCTTCTAAATCATTTCCATCTAATTCTTTCTCTCCCTGCAATCATTTGACCACATGTCTAAGCAATTATACACACCAGCAAAAGACCCCCTTATTCTCCATCCTGCCCTGTTTCTCTGCCACTTCGGTCTCTACTTTGCATTTTACTCTCGCTTTCAAAACATTTATAAGGTGTGACGGCATCGCAAATTATGTAACATTGTTTACACCCAGTTTGGAGAGAACCCTGCCCAGCAACACACACACACACACCCATCAGAAGAGGATGCATTCAGTTTATAATCAACGCAAAGAAGAGCCATGGGCCTCCAGTGTGTTGGGGTTACATAACAGTCAAGAGTGGTGCAGTGGTATCATTAGACCCGGATGGTATTTAGTAGGAAAATAAACTACAAGACAAATACATGTATTTGCCAATATATTTATTAACAGATTTACAGAGACCCCACTCTTACCTGTTTTCCATCCCTTGCACGCTAAGAGAGGCAGATCCAGATTCTGTGCCACTCTCTGCATCACTGTCAGTCTGATACTCGACTGGAGAGGTTGAACCTGGCTTTATACGCACTGAAAATACACAGATGTAGGTAAAAGAATAAGTTTAGTTTATAAAAAACGCCTACATAAAAATATTCAGGCCCAAATGTCTGTGATCATTAGGAAAATTACATCAACACAAAAATTTGAATTGAACTAAATTACCATTAAAAAATAAGATTTAGGATTGGTCACCACTTTAATGAAAGCATTTGCTTGATCTGGCGTGAAGCCCACAAATTGTGTAAAACTTCATGATTCATGTTTTACCAGAATGCTTTGAGAATGTACTGAAAATCATCTTGTATGCTTCCACAAAAGCAAGAAAATCAGACCTTTACTACAAAGGAAATGTTCAATACTAAGTTTCTTTTTATTTCCAGGTAAATTTCCCCAAATTTCTAGTGTGGTGTCAGAATTGTGGACCTAACTCTAAACACTGTATAAGTCAATTAACATACTGAGATTGTTTGAAATGCATCCCATTGTAATGAGGCGTGTTTAGAGCACTGGGCCCATTCCTCAAAAGAGCTGTTATAACAAATCCATACAAGAGGTTTGTTGACTGCTTAACATTTAAATCAAACAACATTACATCCAAAAACAAGTATGCATCAGACTATCTTAAATGAGAAATCTTCTTTTTTATAATAGAAAGAAAAAAGCTACATAATAAAATGATGGAAATACTGCAAGTTAAAGCGGCCCTAACACACGCGGTTTCTGCCAATCTCATATTAATCTTGAGTACCTATAGAGTAGTATTGCATACTTTGTATCTTCGAAGAGTATTTAGTTTGATCACATTTATAAATGATAGCTACAGCTGTACGTTTTTTCCGAAAGCATACGACTTGTGCGGGGAGGAGGGGTAGGCTGGACTAAAGCACGCGCACCCATTGCCAACAAAACACAGACATCAGTTTCACTCACCGCATGCGGTTCATGTCCGGTATCTTTTAGCGCTGGGATGGCTCCCTATATCAGTTTCAAACGATCTCCAAATCCAGCGTTATATCCACCGTTTATATAACATTCATAACCCACATGCAGTGAACAAACAAACACCTGAACTTCGCGAACGTATGCTCTCTCTCCTGCTCTCCTTGCTGCCGCATGGGCGTGCCGCGTGCTTTTCCGGGAGAATTGTCCAATAAGGGACTAAGAAAAATTGTTACGAAACAGTTTTATATGTTCTAAAAAAAACGTTCCGAAACCTGTACGATCGCTGGGGGAGTGTATCAAGCACAGAAATACTACATAATACACCCAACTCGTTTTTTTGACAAGTTGACCATGTTAAGCATGAGAAGACAGCACGTTTAACATTGTAAAGAAGTCAGAATGCATGTCACACCGTTGCAGCACCCCTTTAAACTTCAGCTTGATATTGACATAGGGTGTGGCCAGTTGGAAACTGATGATTTCTCTGTTGATGTGACCTTTAAACCCCCACAGAGGAGATGAATGGGACAAGATCCATAGTATACAAAGATTATCTTGTAAATGAAAGGGGGAAGGGTGGTTCATTCATTAATTGTCTCCTCCCCCCAACCCCAATATCCCCACAAGAAACCCATCTAGAGAAATTCTCTGGTGTTTGGGACCATATTGGTTAAAATGGGCCTGTTCAACTGGCCTTCACCTCTGAACCACCCAAATACTGAGTCCAAAAGAAACGGATCCATTTCACAATCTCTTTGAAGACGTTCTCCACCCAAATAACATAATTCACCAAACTGATTCTTGTGTTCTGTCCGTGGCTTTTGACTAGGTCGAGGTACAAATAGTTTTAAACCCAAAAGAGAATCAAACAGAACACCTCCCTGAGGTTGGACTTAAGGGTGTTGGATATTGTAAGCATACATCTTAAATCTTTGGGTGGAGTTTTCCCATTTAAACATTTCATTTTTGTTCTTACTGTCCAAGACATGCACGGTGTCTGTCAGGAAGGTTGAAAGCCGAGCGATTAAAAGGGAAATAAAAAGAAAACCTGGGGCGGACCAAACCGTTATGCTCTACAGGGATGGGTGTGGAACATACATTTGGAAAAAGTTCATAAAAACCATGACACATCTCTGAAACAAATTTTAACAGGTTCTTTTAACCCAACATTGGGTCAAAAGGGGACGAACCCAACTGTTGTTTTATAAATGAACCAATAATGGGGTTGGTTCAACACAAAATGTTGGTTTGTTTTAACCCATTGTTGGGTCAAATATAAACATTTTCTGGGTTCATTTAACACATTTGTTGAGTTTGTCCCATTTTGATTCAACACTGGGTTAAAATTCACTCAGCATTGTGTATAGACAAACCATGGTAACCACAAAGGAACCATAATTTTGCTACAGTAACCATAGCTCAACCATGAAATTTGCAGTAAAATTGTGGTTATACAAATAATAATCAATCCATCATAAAAGAATGGTTACTATATTGTTAATTTAATAAAACCAAATTTCTTAACGGCTATAATATTGTATATGTATGTTATATGTATATTATATATATGTTGCATAGATATGCCATATATAGTCTCTCCATCAGTGCACATCTGTGTTATTTATTTTCCCCTCATTTTATCAATTACAACGTAAAAAGCAACAAGATCCGACAGAAATTGCAGCACACATCTTTTTAATCAAGCTGCACTATTTTTGGTTCACATGTGAAAGTTTAATAGTTAAAGAGTGTTAAAAGAGTGAGGGGTGTGTTGAAATCTTAAACCCTGTAAATCCTAAAAGTACAAGCAGTATAAACTATGGCATTTGTGGGACATTCTGCCTGCCACAGTTAGGTATTGTGTCCTGCCTAAAATTTACATCCGATTAAGTCATCATCTGACCTTGACTTGTTTCTTAACCTTTTACCTAGGACGCACCGTACTTTACTGCGGTAAACAAATTTCCCACAAATACCGTAGTTTCAGATGTAATTAGTGGCATTTGCGCCGACAAAAACAGCTTTGATCAAACACCAAAGCAAAGCTTTGAAAGGCCTCCACAAGTGAGACTATTTAATAAAAACTCTCTCTGATAAGGCGATGTAAGATTTGCTTCATTATCTTTTTTAATTAAAAGTTTAGGGTAGTTTCAGCCTCGCCCTCCGATCGTCTTTTGTCTCTCTTGAGCATGTCCGCATATGTGTGGGAAAATGTGTCTGTACTCTGATAACTAAACAGCACTGGTACAAAACGGTAGGAGGGCGAGACCGAGGGTGTGATCGTCGAAAGGAAACGAACGACAGAAATAAAGGTCAGATGATCAGCAGCTCCATATGAAGAGTTTTAATAAAGGAGACAACGTGTCATATTTGCATTCTTGCTGAACAATGCCACTCTTCATGTGTGACTACACGAACAGTTGTAATTGTGCGCTATGCGGGTCGCTCGACTAAACAGGGACGACAATGGAAAAGAATGTAACAATTCTGATATCAAAAGATTTTTTCCCCCTTCATTCAACTTCATGTCATTTCAAACCTGAATGACTCAAATAGACCATGTTTGAACACACATCTTATTGCATTTACTGCAGCTTATCTATGCTTATACATATAATGATGAGATGGCTTCAAATCTAAACATAACCACAATAACAAATCGGAGAAAACAAGTTATTACCAGCTCACATTTATTACATAAATTTGCTCTCTGTCTTTGTTATATCTCATATAACCATACCATGGCTCCATGGATTGTCATTGAGGCATCTCCAGCCACACCTGTACAAGGGTATATATGGTAGGCCTGTAGCGACACGTCGATGACGTCGACGTCATATTTTTGCGTCAACGCTTCGCCACAGCTCACCACACACGTGGGAGACCAAAACATTGCAGAATGGAGGACGAAACAGCAACCTCCTCACATAATTCCGAACAAAGCCCCAATAAAAGAAAAAATCCTAAAAAAAACAGCTCGCCCTAAATCTTCGAAGGTATGGGAATACTTCAAATTTAGTCCCAAACGTAAAGGTGTCGTTATTTGCACTCTTTGCCAAATGGAGTTGGCATACCACACCAGCACAACGGCAATGTTGGAGCATCTGAAACGGAGGCACCCCATTGTCACTCGTGAAGGAGACAATAACAAGTAAGTACTAACGTTGGCTAAATTAATTTCATGTTTGTGTAGTGTGTTGTGTAGCTTGAGCTCTGCACACTTCGGTGGTGCTAGCTAACTATCTTAGCTCTCCGTGCAGTTTGTTTGTGCTAGTTAGCTACTGGCGCCTAGACAGCTGTGTTTAGCTAACGTTAGTTATCATCTAATGTTGGCTTGAATGGAAGCTAGCTTACGGCTGCAGAACACAGCTATCTATAGCTACTAACCTAACACGAACAAACTGCACAGAGAGCTAAGATGCGTTGGTTACTTGGTTAGCCTAGCACCACCAAAGTGCACAGCTGCTAGATAGCCACGTTAGCATTCAAATAAACTAATCATAGCATAGCACTGCAATGAGGTTAAGAGTAGATTGATTTTTGATCATTATTAGATTGATTTGATCATTATTAATCAATTAGTAGATTGATTTTTGATATTGATAGATAGATTTTTTTGGTATTTATTTGAGATACATTATGGTTTTTATTAACCGAGCAACAGAAAAAATCATTAGATTAATCGTCCAAATAGTCGTTAGATTAGTCGACTAATCGATAAAATAATCGCCAGATTAATCGTTTAATAAATAATCGTTTACCCCCAGCCCTAATATATGGCACATTATGAAGAGTTTAACTCTAGTATTTTCTCTAGAACGGGTTCAGTGGTGGACAGTAAGAACTTTTTTTCAAGTATCCATACTTTATTAGAGTACTTTTATTTTGTAAAACTTGTATTTCACTACATTGTAAAGCACAGTATCAAACTTTTCACTCCGCTACCTTTCACAAAAATACGTCTTCCTCATACTTTAATCTGACTTCAATTTTTTTTTCTTGAACCTGTTGTATCGGTTGGAAAAAAGAAACGATCCACTAGCGTCTCTTGATTCAACGGCTCACTTACTCAATGATGCGGTTAAAGCAAGTCTCCAGTAAACAAATCACTGAACTGTTCATATCTGACTCGATATGATCCGGAAGATCCTTGTGTGCATATGGAAGATCCTGAGTGTGCATGTGACTGATGGCGTAAGTTAATAACGCAAAATGTTAATATTGATTATTGTAAGCAACGGTCGTTGTTAGTTATCTATGAAGTGTAATTTGCTGTAAAAGTGCATCTGTTTAGGTTCACTGCATGAACTGCTTGAAAGTGGACATTCCCAAATTTTTGTATCACCATCTGTACAGGTAAACTATTATTTACGTAATAACTACAAAAAAGGTTAAAATAATGCAAGTGAATGTGTTTCCCCCACTGTAGTATCAATAAATGTTAACACATTTGGCCAAAAGGACATTAAATTGTTAAATTGTATACACTGTATATATGATGTATATGTTTGTGTGTATTTATATTGTTGTATATTGTATGTTTATGTTCTTTTTCACCGCACAGTTTGTTTTTTCTTTATATTGTAAATACTATTTTGTTATTTTCACTTGTTGCACACTTGCATTAAGAGAAACTTAGACTGATAGTTCACCCAAAAAGGAAAATTCTGTCATCGTTTACTCGCCCTCTTGTTGTTTCGAACCTGAATGAATACAAGAATAAGAAATGAAGATATTTTGAAGACTGTTGTTAACCGGTACCCATTCACATTGGTTTTGTGTCCATACAATAGAAGCGTTTGAAATAACAAGAGGGTGAATAAATGATGAGGCAATTTTCATTTTTGGGTGAACTATCCCTTTAAATTGACATTTTTGTAAATTGAAGTTGAATGTTTGGATAGTGTGACAAGTTTTGTTAATAAAACCGCTTATTAATCGTTCTGTGGCAACATAAGAATTCATAATAATGTCAGACCTAACCTAAGCACCGTCCCTGCTTAAAATGACTTACTAAAACTGCAAAATAAATAAACGTGGTTCATCTTTTTACTTTTAATACTTAAGACATAAAAATCAAGTACTGTTCTACTTTTAACCTTAAAAGGGAATACTTCTACTTCTTCTAGAGTACTATTTTATTAGGTTATCTATACTTTTACTGATGTACTTGATTCGTGTACTTCGTCCACCACTGACTGGTTCCCGATTCCTTAACCAACTACTAATATTTGAACATGAAGCTGTTATGTAGATTTATGTGGTTGTGAAGCACAGAGCTCAACCCAGAAGCTTCAGCTCAACGGTCAGACGGCACGTGGCAGCAACTCGACACCGGCGCGCTGTACTAAATTAAAGAACAGCACGAGAAAGCGAGACAGACAGACCACTAGAGCTGCAATCGTGCATGTGCAACTGGACACGGTCGTCTCACCTGATCCCTCTGACCGCCCGTCGCTCCCTATGAGAGGCACGGTGATGGCTGCGGTGGCCACTCCGTCCGTCGGTAAAGTCGTGTAGACCACCGGTAAGGACTGGACGACAACTGGGATGGTCTGCAGCTGTCCGACTTTACTGGGCATGTTCACGGAGGGTATGGTGTGGATGACGTGCAAGATATGCTGACCCCCGACACCTTGCGTGGAGGCCAGGATGGAGCCCGGCGTCAGCACCGTTGGGAGGGTAGCGCTGGTGATGGTTTGGCCCAGCAGGTTTGTGGGGGTCGAGGTTGCCGTGGCGACAGGAAGGGAGGGGCGGGGCTTGTTTAGAGACAGGTCCACAGGTTCCGTCTGGTCGTCATTTGCGAGTTGAGTGCTGATGGCGCACAGCGGAGGTGGCGAGGATTTGATTTTGAGGTCTGTAGGCTCTGGACAATCGTCTAAGGGCTCCTCTTTCTGCAGAAGATGGAAAAACAGAGGACAAGTGAGAAGAGAAGAAAAAGAGGGTAAGGATGAGCGAGCGAACGAGGCGAGGAGAAGATTAGGAGAGGGAGGGAGCGAAGGTGATCAGCAGATGATTATGCAGCTCTGCTGTGCAGCAGCTTCACAAACACAGAAACAATGGCTGGCCAGATCGGGCCTCCGAGCCGCAGAGAAGAAGGCCTGAACCTGGCACCCGTCCAGTGCAGCCAAGCCCAGAAACACGCTTTTATAAACATGCATGCACAAATCAGACTCCTAATCTGTCTTTGCATTTGTGTTTGTGTACAAGCTATTCCCCTCAGCAGCAAGATTTATAAAGCCAAACCGGGTTGAAACCCATCATCAAAATATGGCTATGTGTAACAATACCAGCATTGATACCATAACCCATCGGTTATCGCATATCTTTTAACCAGCGTTTATTTTTGGCCGAACTGCTCCTGTGCCTGGCAAAAGCATCAGCGACTAGGGAAAATTGCTTTATAAATGTCTCTGTTCTGTTGAACACGAAAGAAGATATTTTGAAGAATGTAGGAAAGCAAACAGTTCTGAGGCACTTTTGACTACCAGTCTGTAGTCAATAGTGGCCAAGAACTGTTCGGTTACAAGCATTCTTCCGAATATCTTTCTCTGTGTTGATCAAAACAAATCCATTTTTACAGATTTGGAACAACTCGAGGGTGAGTAAATGATGACAGAATTTTTATCTTTGGGTTAACTGTCCATTTAACCGACTAAATCTATCTGAATCTGAATCTAAACTAAGTATATTGATGCTGTAAAGGTTACCTAAGAAAATTGAAGATATCACCACACCAATGAGTGACGGTTCACTGGAAGTTTTCTAGGTCTTTTATATTTTTGCGAAAGTTCCTAAGAATGTCAGGTGCATATGATCAATTGTTTGCCATAAAACTAGCACGCTAACTATGCGCTAACATAGTAAATGGAGTCAATTTCATTTCATGTGGACTTTAGATATCAGCATTAAAGGGATAGTTTACCCAAAAACGAAAAATTACGTTGTTCAGTTGAACACAGAGAAAGATATTTTGAAGAATGTTAGCAACTGACAGTTCAGGGGCACCATTGTCTAGCATAGTAGGGAACACGTTGAACACAAAAGAAGATATTTTGAAGAATTTAAGAAAGCAAACAGACCTGGAGCACCTTTGACTACCATTTACATTTTTCCTACTATGGTAGTCAATGATGCCCCAGTACTGTCAGTTGCTGACATTCTTCCGAATATATTTCTTTGTTTTCGACAGTACAAAGAAATTTATACAGGTCTGGAACAACTCGGGGGTGAGTAAATAATGACAGAATTGTCATTTTTGGGTGAACTGTCACTTTAATAATAATTAGTAACGTTTGCTAAAGCAAGCATCACTAGAAGTTATTTTTGTTGATCTATTGTAAACGTTTGTCTTTATGACAATTAGCATAAACAGCCTAGTTGTGTTTTATGTGGAAGTTCATTAGTTAAACAACACTAATAAAAAAAGTCAAGAAAGGTAGGAGGTGTGTTAGGAAGAAAAGAGTGACCGAGTGGGCTAGGGTGGGAGCCAAACTGAGAAAAAGGGGAGAGTGGGTGGGAAAGGCCTCCGGTTGCCATGGAAACTGGGAGGTATATCAGCTGACTCATTTAACCCTCTCTCTCTTCATCCCGCCCACCTCTCTCTTTCTCTCTCGCTCTCTGTACAGTTCTCCACCCTGCCACCTCACTCTGTCTGCATCCCCACCCTACATCCACTCCACCTATGAGTTGTTTTCCGATCGCTTTTACCAAAAGATGCCACGCAAAGATGTCGCACTACAGTCGAGAGGACTACATCGATAAGCGACCCAATTATCACTAGCGTGCTGTGTGGGCTGTTAATTGAGTGTGTTCAATATCTATTAGCGTTGGTAGGAAACGCTCTCGGCCTGCGGTGGCGAGTGAATGTTGTGATAAGGACGAGTCTTGTGGCTGTCATTGTGAAAACCAGTTCTATAGATTTTGTGTTGAGGCTGCGTGATCCTTCACGACTACTTTCACATCGACTTCACACGGGGGGGTTAGACAAAACAAAGAATTGCGTAAGGAATTGCATTGTTAATGATCAACATCAAACGTCAAATATTGGCGATGTTTAGAACAATTAAAGCTCATTATTAGCCCAAGCTAATTGTTCCTTTTTGTCTACAACCATAAAAATGAACAGCCAATCAGAACATATCTGACGTTTAACATTTCTGGTAACGTTTACCAATTGTTACGCAACAGATGTAGAAGCCAAAATGTCTTGACTGATGCTTGTTGTGGCTAGTTAGGACAAAAACTCGGATTGACATTGAAAGAGTTGGGCATCTTTCTAAGAAAAAGAAAAACAACCTGTGTAACAGTACCTCTACAATAACCTTTCCAATGGATATATTCATGGAAAATCACCATTAATAATATTCACAATGAGGTTCCAAGATCACATTTCATTACAACCCACAAGGCTTCAATAGAAAAAAAATAACTCATTTTATTAGAACGACAAACAACAAAGGCTAACAAACAACTATTTGTGCTCTGTTTACAGTCTCGGTTTTGCAGAATTAGTCCATTTTTTAAAATGTTCATAAAACAGCAGGAAAACGAAACAATCAAGATCAAGGGTAAAATAATGACGATGATGCAGAATGCTAAGCTAATGCTACATTTCTTTGGAAGCAAAAAAATGCTGCACTCCCAATTAAGTGAGGATACCAAAATTTCAGAAGTGGGTACGAAAGCAAAACATGCTAACAAACACTATTGAACAAACACTAAAAGGGATAAATATTATCAAATTAAAACAACGTAATGTGGTTATTAAGTAGTTTAGGTATTAAGTTTTTTAAAGTCAAGTCAGTAAATAAGAAACCAAAGAACAAGGAAACCCATTACAATCAATAAAGCAAATAAAAACCTTTCTGTTCCTTCTTCATTCAACTTTTCCTGAACATTATCACATTTTTCTTAAAGGTGCTGTGTGTCATTTTTGGGAGGATCTATTGACAGAAATGCAATTATAATATACATAACTATGTGTTCAGAGGTGTATAAAGACCTTACATAATGAAGCGTTATGTTTTTATTACCTTAGATAGAGCTATTTCAATCTACATACACCGCGGGTCCCCTTCCATGGAATTCGCCATGTTGTTTCTACAGTAGCCCTAAATGGACAAACTGCTCTACAGAGCGCATTTCGTAAATATGTTATCTCCTTCAGCAAAGCAAAAATGTGACAACATCTTAGTTCTGTGTCAGCCACCGGAAAGGGAGGGGGGAGTGAGCCGTTGGATGCAATTCGTGACCTCACCGCTAGATGCCGCTAAATTTCAGACACTGGACCTTTAAAAGGTGGAAACCAGATTTGGTTACTGAATTAGGTACGATAATGTCCAGTTACTTCTGTCATCCTTACCACCAAATATTCATCACAGATCTTGTCTATCTGCTCAATCTAATCATGTTGTAAACGTGAAAAATCTGCTAATTTGCACTATAACACAGAGAAACTGAGATCAGGCACTTCTCTTATTCATCTGTTTTGTTTCTCTGCAGTCCAACATTAAACGGTCATCATTCTATCTCACTTCTTCAATCATTTATCTAACACTTAGCTTTCTGGATTCATGTTTGAGACAGAAACAAGCACATATCCGCCTCTCACGTAGTTTGTGAATGTCAGGATGTTTTTGTCCTGCTGCAGGTCTGGGCTATGTTGTGGCAGTTGTTTAGTCAGAGCTGTTGTTTGCGAGTCTGAAGGGCGTGGCGTGACGCAACTGATACAGATGATAAAATATAGGAGTGGAGGAAACAGCAGCAACTGAGGGTGATATTAGCATCTGTGTTTGCGGCCATGCCCATCGCTTAAAAGGGAGTGTCACGTAACCGCTCCTATAAACACATCGCCAACCTGGAGCCTCCATAACTGGGTAAAGGGGCACATACTGTGTTTTGCAGCGATGTGTTATTAAATGTGTGTCCAGATTAAACTTTATACAAATGAGCTGCTCCATAAGGGGGTGTATCAAATTTTCTCAATAAACAAATGCCCTTGTGTTTCAGCGCAGTTACGGAATACTTGGCAACCAACAGCGAGCCCCTAACTTCCTTTTCACAAGCGCCCGGCGTATCAGATTGCACAGGTGAAATCAACCAAACGGCAGATCCTAACAGCCACTTCGGTACTTTTTCCAAAAATGAAAGCGGAAAAGAAAAAACAGTCGACCTTCCTAGACGTTCACCCCATTGGAACAGATTCTCCCGATCAATGGCAAAGCTCTTCTACAATAAACAGCGATTGTGTGCGAGTCTTTATGAAGGGCTGGCTGGACGAAAGCGCATTAGACACAGAGAAGGATGTGTGTGTGTGTGTGTGTGTGTGTGTGTGTGTGTGTGTGAGTAGAGGATGAGGATATAAGGGTGTGGAGCCCATCTTGTGCACGAATGCTCCCTTTAGATCCAAAGTAGGTGCTGTTGTGGTGTATGTACAGTGTTTGTGAGTCTGTGTGTATAAACGTGCATGTGCCCCTGCAGGTATGTGGTGAGGAGTGTTTTCTGAGGGAGTGGGATTGTTGCGAGGGGGTGGGGGGTAGTGTTTTGGTGTGTGTACGAGTGTGTGTGTTTAGGCAGAGGGGTGTGGGGAGGCTACATCACAGCCGTTCCAACTCCCGCCAGAGCCTCGTTGCCATGACTACAGCAGAACGGAAGCCTCCCTCGATATATCCTATTAGGCCTTAGCGCGACTTGGAAGGAAAGATAGACAGAAACGGAAATGTATGAAAGAGTGGAACACACGGTAGCAGGGTACAAACATTTTCTTTTTGGGAAGAACTTCAGTTTGTAAGATAACAAGATAGTTCGAGTTAGTTACTGACAGTTGTGAAAATGGCCAATTAACCACATCTTTAATCTTGATACCACCTAAATGTAATCTGTCCATAAGATAACATTTTCCACTTGATTCATCTTGCAAAACTCTTCATCTTCTGTCCAAATTTCTATACCAAGGGTAAACAAACATACAGCTGCGTACCTGAACTTACACATAAAGATACAACGTCACAAGTAAAGCCATCTCCAAAACATGGATTTGGCCTTTTTCTAGTTCACAGAGAATGTCACCGGACAACTCATGGACCAAAATCATGGACCTTCCATTGAGCTTTTAATCATTTTTAAAATTAATATTCAAACCAAAACTTTCAAATGTTACATATATTGTGATCATAATGATCAGAGTATGTAATCATGTTTCTATTGCTACTATTTTGGCTTTAAAATGTAGAAACACACATTTTCTCTAAATCAGCAACTGATATGTAGCATGAAAACTGCGAATCAAATAAATGTGTATTGAATTTAACAGTCATAGTGGACAGATTTTTATTAGTCCACTGAAAAGCTGTCTGTGTTTGGTCAGCTCCAATTTGAAAGAACTGAACACTGAATTGGTTCATGTTTCTAAGGATAATAAATTAAATAAATGTCATAAAATAAACGGAAAATTGCGGTTGATCATCTTTGTTGTCAAAAAAAGTTTAGCCAACCAAACTTATGTTAACAGTCAAAGGCATGGCAAAAAGGTGCTTCACGATGCCATAGAAAAAAAAAACATTTTTGGCTGTATGGTTCTATAAATTCACAAAAAGTTCTTTGTTGTAAAAGACTAAAAAGAGTATTAATCCATTGACCTAATGGTTCTTTGAGGAACCCAAAACAGTTGTTCTATGGCATCGCTGAGAAGAACTTTTGTGGCACTTTTTTAAGTGTGTCTGGGACTAGCCATTTTTGAAACATTGAATCATAACCACTAAATTGTACCAGGTCAACCATTGCAAATCTTATTTGTAGAAAAACACGATAAAGATTGGCTTAAACATTAAGAAACCCCCCAGACTTATCTAGCGAGAGTCGATCCAACTTACCCCCAGTCTAGAGGAACTGTGAGGACCATTGACTTCATTCCCATGACACTGTCACAGTCTTCACAGCCTCCTCTCCTCAAATCTCCATCCCATACTACCAAATTCAACACAACCCCCTCCCAAACACACACAATACACATTACAAAAGCCCACTCACCACCGTACACGCCACCTCCTCGGGCTCTGGCTTGATCTGTATGGATGGCATCTCTTCAGCGGGCTCAGAGGTGGCTGCGGTGGATTTCTTCGGACTCGTCTGACACTGCAAAGAAGAAAAGAACGCTTATGAAGAACGCATCGCATCAAGGTGTAGCCTTACAGATGGCGAGAAGAGGCGAGAAGAGTTAGCAGAACGTCAACCTCCCAACAATTCCCTCGAACGAAGCGACAAAGTATTCAAATAAACAACAACGAAAAGTTAGTGTATGGCAAGAGTGATGAGTGTGGGGGGAGTTAATGAACCTCAGAAGACTGATGTGAAAAGATGGTCAAACTTTCTAAAGCTCGCGTTAGTTGGGGGAGGATGAGGCGATGATATCAGGGAACAAAAGAGCAATAATGATTAGCCATAGAATGAAAATCTTTGGGATTTTGGAAAAACTAAATGGAGAATTTAGGACAAGTGAAGATAAAGAGGAAGAAAGATATTAGACAGTTTTAAACTTACAAAAGATGTTTTCCATTTAAAGAATAAAATATCAGCCTAACCTTGTTCTAAGGGCTGACCAGCTGAAGAAATATAGAAGTACAGAAAGAGCGAGAGCCAGAAGAAGGGAGGAGTATTCAGCAATCCTGCGTCAGCTAGGCAGAGTCACACCCAGTTCTTTACAATCGAGTAGAGAGAGAAAGAGAGAGAGGTCCTGTCTCACACAGTAGACCGGCCATATTAGCGAAGAGAGAGAGGTTGAAATGTGGTAATGCTTAGGCATGGGGGTGGGAGGCGGAGATCATGTGACCCAGCTGCAGTAGATTCCACAAAGAGGTGTGGCCCCCCATAAGCTGGGGTGTGGCCGCACTCAACGTGCCCCTCCCCCAGTCTGGCACAGACACACTGCAAACATATGCATTAATGAAACAAAAACATTTTGACAGGAAATAAATGTGTGCTAGTGGCCGGATGGCCGGTAATGAAAAGAAACTGCAAGTATTAGGAAGCTATAAGAATGATAGTGTGATATACCAAATTCTGTCATCATTTGTACGCCCTCATGTCATTTCAAACCTGTATAACTTCCTTCTGTAGAAAAAAGAAGATATTTTGAAAAATGTTGGTAACAGAACAACGGCATTACTCATTGACTTCTATTGTATAGACACAAAACCAATGCAAGAGAATAATGTACCACCATTGTTCGGATACCACCATTTTTCCATTTTCAGTTCATGTTTGCTTTATTAGTGAGCTTTTGTTTTCTCAATGTATTTTTGGTATATTTGAATAAACCCATATTCCCGGATATGCTGTAGCTTGCCTTCTAGGCAAATAATTTCTTAAAGGTTTAATGTTTTGTCAAATGTCTACAAATACCACATATATTGAAGATCCAATTTAACTTGAGGGGGCATTAATCTTACAAATATATACACACTTTTGGCCACTACTGTAAATGCTGCAAACGATTCAAATCTCTTTTAGCATCTAAAGCTACTGTAAATGAAAAATGTATATCAAAATTGATTCTAAGATGCATAAAGGTTCATTTTTGGTAATATCTGGTACGTTTTCACTGAAGGATGGAGACTGACATCTCAAGAGTCACAATGGCGTGCAATGTTTGTCAAAAGCATGCAGGAAATAAACAGCTATATAATCCTTCATACACTCTTAAAAAAGGTGCTACAAAAGGTTCTTCGATGCCAAAGAAGAACCTTTTGGTTCCATAAAGAACCTTTAACATCTGAAAAACCCTGTGGCGAAAAAAGGTTCTTCAGATTATAAAAAAGTAAGAAGGAGATGGTTCTTTAAAGGGGTCCTTTTACGCGGCTAAAACGAATATTATTGTTTGCTTTAGATGTATTACAATGTGTATACACGATTTAAGGTTAAAAAACGCTGTATTTTCCACATACCGTGCATGTTTGTATCTCCTCTTTGCCCCGCCTCTCTGAAACGCGAGGATATTTTACAAAGCTCATCGCTCTGAAAAGCGAGGTGTGCTATGATTGGCCAGTTCACTACTGCGTAGTGATTGGTGGAATACTGCAATTGTGTGACGGAAATGTAACGCCTCTTACCATATTCGGAACATCAGGTTTTAAAGCTAATGACAGGCGACAGCAAATGGCATCGATACTTCCCTATCAATTCGAGCCCGAATCTGATACGGAGAATAAAGATCATGCCGATACATTAACTTTGCCAGCGCGACTCGGATGTTAAGGATTGTTAAGTTTTTATTAAAAAACTACTTTAAATAGTTTAAAACTATAGCTAACTGTTTTACCTTTTATATACGATGTTATAAAGATTTGCCGTAAGTGATCAACCAGTGTTACGCCATGTCTCGTCGCGACTCAACAAAGACAATAAACCCCATTATAAACACGACGTTTGTTGCCTCTAGTTGGGACATAATTACTGATTATTAGGACTTATGTTGTCTTTTTCACGTTGCGCGTGTGTCTGCATTTGCAGATCACAAACACACGACAAACTCAACTCACGTTAGTCCGTAACAAAGTCTTTTACAATGAAAATATACTTACAGGCTGCGAATCTGAAGCGCCAGACTGTCCTTGTGGAGTTTTAACCAATGGAATTGCCCCACTTTTTAACAGAAGCTGCCGTGCATGGCCGGTCTTGATCGCTCCCAGATTAGTGAAGCAACCATCGTTAAAATGCTCTGCACAAACTAGCACTTTTTCATTGTACTTCTCTAGAACAGTGTTGAAAATAAAATGTAACCATTCGTTTTTTGTTGGCAGAGAAAACAAAGAGGCTTTCTTTTGGCAACGGAACACACAGCGTCTCCACGACATGGCTGCTCCGGCGGCGGTACAATGAGATTTACAAGACCGCCCACATTACTCGCGTGTAGATTTGGGCGGTTTTAGTCAAATCACTCCACGAGCTGACATCAAGTTGTGGGGGTGTGGTTACACAAGGCGTTTCAGGCAGGTCTGGGTGAGCATTCGCTTCTAGATAAAATACATCTTTTGTTCCGACCAGTGGCGCCCCCAGGATTTTTTTTATAGGGTGGCACAAAGGGGCCAGTCCAAATCTTAGGGTGGCACATTTAAAAAAATGTATTATGTATCTAATGGTTAAGAGTTTTGGCATTTCCATTAATACTACTGGGATCATATAAAGTTATTACTAGTCTTACGATTTAATTTCTAATTTAATTTACTAATATTTTCAGTGTTTGATCGATACATGCTAATTCGCTAACTGTTCTACATATATTTGACTATAAAAAAATATGATAGTAATAGATGCCAAAAACTGCAAATCCAACAATTTATAGATCAGCTGATGGAGTAATGTATTAACCAAACATGTATAGTGATCGATCAAAATGCGAGTATGAGCATCAGAAAAATTCAAATCCAATGCCTTAGCGACTAGCTTAAACTCAGTTAGCCAACCCGTATTAGAGTTTGATACAATACGTTTTATCATACAATAAACCACGTTTTACTTACTAGTTTGTGAGTTTCGTCTCCAACCCTCTACCCCTTTCATGCATGCTGACTGAACAGGAGCAAACATGATGTCACGTGCGTGGTACTGCGGCTGCCGTGCGCATATTAAGGCGTCTTTACACAGGCGAGTTAAGGCATCTCTGTGGCGGATTAAATTTCTGTGTAAAGACGCAATGCCACACGAAAGCCGATCTAAAATATGCCGCCTCTGACCCGCCTCAGACCCTAGTATCAAAGGCGACTCTGATGCGGCTCAGGTTTAGTGTAAATGAAGGCGCATTAAAGCCGCTCTAAACTACATCATTGTCATGTCAGCAGAAAGTGAGAGAGTGAAGATGAAGCCAAAAACACACAGCCACATTTGTTTTAGGCTAATAATAACAACACAGGTTTTTTAAATAATTCAAACAATTTTTTCGTTTCATTTCTTCATAAAATGATTTAATGAGGAAAAATGTTTGGAGTATTTTTGTTTACTCAGGCAGGCTGTGGCACAGTTTGAATGCAGGATGTAAATTTTGAGACCGTTTTCAGCCATTAAAATAGTTTAGATTAGTTTTTAATGGCAAATTACATTTATTTCGTTTCGTTTCTTTTTAAAGTTAATTTAGAAAAATGTTTGGAGTATGATTGCTTGTGACTTAGGCCCAGCATGCAGATGTTTTTATTTGAACTCGTGACATTGTTTAAATTCCTCCTTAAGCTCCTCTCCTTCGTGGAAAAAAACTTCCGGTACGTGTGACACGATCACATGCAGACATGTTTTACTGTGCGTCTAAAACTGCTTCAAATATTAGGTTTGTCGGACATTATGCAGTGTCGCAGAGTTATTTGAAAAGCTCTCGTGTTACTTAAGCAGATGGGTCTCCGCAACACACGCATGAAGTCGAACACTTAATAAATCACAAACTTAACATTGTGTTGTGATGAGAGAGTGTGTGCTTTTCTTACCGTTTACCTCAAAACAGTCGCATCATAATAATGTAAGTGTGCTTCGGTCCAGATCGTAAAGTGAGGACAGTAGCGCTTGTGCACAGATGCCCGGCCCTAGGAGCGTAAATTATTTGGGTCTTGTCGGGCTAGGATTGAAATGCAGGATTTTGTCGTTATATTTCCAGACGCATCTCATTGAGGACAGTATTTCATACACGAAAACGATCTGGTAACATTTGCTGTAACATCGGAACTGTTCATTTACCTGGTCGACAGTGACTTTGTGGCTCTTTAAAACAACTTTTGGCGTCTTTCAATATGCGGTGAGGTGCCCGAGAGTGTTTGTTAGATAGGAAAATCATTTAAAATGTTGCATTTATAGCCTATTATTGCTTTTATGCTAAAGTATGCATTGTTATTATTAGTGTCAGTATATATATATTTTGAGTTTATATTGTTTAATTTAAGATATTATTTCATCAGCATATTGTTAGAACTGTGCTTTTGTTGTTATGTTCAGCATTATTTCGCATTATTTTAATTCCTGTGTAAATGCATTTATGCCGCTTTAGAGCTGCATTAACGCTCTGTGTACTCATTTTCATGGTTTTAAGCCGCTTGAGATTCAGTTTCTGTGCCGTCTTTGCTGTGTAAAGACGACATTAGTCGCAGTTTCGCAGGTTAAACGAGAGAGGAGGGGTTGAGATCGTATTCTACATAACACATTATACAAGTTATATTTTTTACATAGTGCTTCGATAATGTACATTTTAATTAATAAATATTAATACTATTATTCTAATATAAAAATATATATATATTTTAAAAATCTCATTCTGGTTGGGGGGTCAATGGGGTGCCAGTTACTTTTTTGGGGGAGCCGCGGCCCCCCCTTGTGGGCGCCACTGGTTCCGACACTTAAATTTTTGCAATTTCACGTGTCTAAAAAATGCATGGGCAACTTATAACACACAAAAGACAAAGAAAAGCACGTACTTCCGGCGAATGACTCCTTTAAAGAACTTTTGAATGAATGGTTCTTTGTGGAACTAAAAATGGTTCTTCTATGGCATCGCTACGAAGAACCTTTTAAGCACCTTTACTTTTAAGAGTGTAGAGACAAAATCTTTTCCTTAAATAATGCAAAGTTTTATTTAACCTATAACATAATATTTATAGCTGTTAAATTTTTATTAATGCATTCATCATCTTCAGCAGAACGTTCATTTTGCAAACTTTTCTTTGTCAGCTATAAGACTTCATCTACAACAACCAGAGCAGATCTGTGACTTCTTCAAACTTCAACGACTGAAAGTACTATTTGTCGACCGGCAAATCTTTCCCAGAGATGATGATGATGAGGTATATCGGTAAGGAAGTATTATCAGAGCGTGCATGTGTGTGCAAAAGCTCCCTTGGGAGTTTGTGAAGTGGGTAGTTCCAGGAATAAAAGAGGGTGGGGTGGGTGTGACCCCAAGCCCCTCTATGCCCCAGCAGGAAGTTATGAAGAGGAGGGGGTTCTCATTACAGAGAGAAGGAATGTCAGGGATTAGAGAGAGTAAAGTCGAACGTATAGATGAGAGCAAAGAAAGTAGAAAAAAGGAAAAGAGGTGAAGAAGAGAGGGAATGAATGGGGGTGGGGGCTGAGAGAACCATCACAATCTGGGTCATGACGTTCTCTCTCACTCAGTTGCTCTCAAGCCCCCGTGGCAACGAGTCCCCGCCCCAACGCAGCGTGGGTAGAGTGGCCGTCTGGGACTGCATAGCTCACCACACACGCCCTTCTGTCAAACCCTCCTCCCCAAAGAGATTCATACTCACTGGTACTAATGTTTAGGGAGTATTGGCGCAGATGAAGAACTTTAACAATCCGTCAATCTTGACAAAACAATCCTAGTCTTTTGGAAGAGGTGCAGAAAGTTCCTACACACCACATGATATAAATGAAAATTTTGGGTCACGTATTGCCATTATTCATCTTTATGTCATTTCAAACCTGTATGACTTTCTTCTGCATAACACAAAAGAAGATATTTTGAAGAACGTTGGTAACCAAACAACAGTGGCCCCCATTGACTTCTATTGAATGGACATAACACTGCAGAGGCATTTCTCAAAATATCTTCTTTTGTGTTTCACAGGAGAAAGAGTCATATACGGGTTTTGAACGACATGAGGATGAACATGAGGATACAAATTATTGTGTACAATACCTTGAACAACAAACTTTTGCTGTGAGGAATTGGAAAGCAAACTAACCATCTTGACATCACTGCCATTATTATTCACAAAATGGCTTTTAAATGCACATTTAGGCAAAAACAACATCAAATTGCTCTCACCGGCAGAGCAAAAGTAAGAAATCCATTAACACATCATTTAATTTGCCAAAAAGTAAAAACTCAACCATACCACCATGACACACTATCTCTCGGACACATCCAGAAAACTATCAGGTGCTTCCCAGTCATTTTAGATCATTCTCAGTTCTCTAAACTTGACCCTCAACTAGGACACGTCAAATTGGACCTCGGGTCAAAAAAAACTCCCTCTTTGAAGTTGAGACTGTTTGGTGGTTTTATGGGAGAACACCATAAGCCTTACTGGAACCAGAATGGGATAAACGTATAATACACAAGGCCCTGATGGGGAAGTTAAAGGACGTCGGTTCTGAAAGGGTAAAAGCGTGTTTAAAGCCACACGTTGCACAATCGTGTAACCCGAGATTGGACGTTGGCTCGTGCTCCATACCACGGCTAGGCCGGACTGGACCCCCCTTGGAGGAGTGGTTGAGAGGGTGCAGAAGGGATGCAGATGGTAGGGGGCTGGGGTGGTGCAGGTCATTTTCTGAGCAGTGTGGGACAGTTTACCTAGCAGCAGGGAGGGAAGGCAGGGCCTCTCCACCTCCCCTGCTGTTGTGTCGCTAGTTTGTCTGACCGCTGTAAGTACACAAGTTAAACCTTTGCTCGAATTCTGAAGTGCGAGAGCTGCCCTGCTCTCAAACCTGCTTTGTGTGGGTGATGGAGGTGGGAGGGAAGTGTTTGCCAGTAAGAATGTATTAAAGTTTAACTGACAGGATGCTTGACTACTGATTTGTTGTTGAAAAGACAAACAAACAAACAAACAAAAAAGTTGCACGGATTGCAAAGAAGCCATAACTTTCCTCTCCCAACATTGCACCCAATGGTTATATCACAGTTCCTTCTAATGTTATGAAGATACTCATCCAACCAGACCTTGCGCAATGAAGATCCAAAAGAAAAACCTCAATCTTGACGTTATCTTATCTATCGAACTCCTGCTTCAGACATAAACTGAGAGGTAGCGGGTTGTTCTTGTCTAACCAGCGCTCGGCACATAAAATGAGCATTCAGACGTTGGCCTGCAGTTGAGCACACTGCTCCATGAGCCCAGAGAGGAAAAACATCATGTGAGATCAGCTTTCTTTATCTCTTCCAGAGTAAACATGACAGAAGAAAACTGCATTCGCAAGCTCTGCTACACAACAACCTAATGTGCGATTCTGTCTCCCAGAATCCGGGAATATTAAACATTTACTTCTCATACCTCAGTGAGAATGATGAGCTGGTAACCCAACTTTGTATGCGTTCGCATAAATGACGTTTTTTAAGATCTGCGCACACTCGTCCTCCCTCTACATTGTAACAAACCGGTGTCCGTTCACTTTTGAGATCACGCATATGTCATTTATGCGACAGGAAGTACGAACAGGACACTTTTGGCGGAAGCTTCAGAAAACCGCTCATAATTTTATAAATTTTACTGCAAATAATGATCGATTCGCTTCACACGACAAAAACATGTCATCAGGAGCTGCGTGATTGTTTTGGTTATATAGAAAATTCTCACATTTCTAAAAGATTTCTTCATTTAATTAACATTTAAAGATGGTAAGTGCACCAACCTTATACTATTACATTATACATTTATAATAACATTATAAATGGTTAAGTGACCATTTACAAAAGATGAAATTAAATGGGCCCAATAATTTATGACAATTATTTAATGACTAACGCACACAAAAATGTATGAAAATGAATCGTAATAATCACAAATGATTGCTAAAGCAGCAAAATAGGCAATTAATCAGCATAATAAATTCATCACAATTAATCCTCCGGCAAAGTTCATTATTGTGACAGCCCTAAGTCCTAAATGACAAACAGAGATGGCAATACAGAGCCCAAAGTCATGGATTATAGACGCCCTTTATTCATCGCTGTGTTCCATAAAATGCAATTTTATGGGCTTATTCCAATATACTGGGAATATACTGAAAATATTAATGCAATATATTAAAAAATACATTTCCATATTGGAACCAAGTGCTTATATTTTTCTATAAATGAATAAGCACTTACGGCAATTCCTTAGGTATTTTTCAATATATTGTAATAATATATGAACAATGTATTATTCTGCACAATTTAAAATATATATAAAATAATTGAATATATTGACAGTTAATATGTATGGAAATATATTTTCTGTGCATAAGGGATTCTGAAGTGGTAATTTGTAACATTTGATTACGGCATATTTTTCATTGCCCTACTTGTTTGTTGTGATTGTTGAATGCAATACGTTGTGGCATTGGGGTTAACTGGCTGACAAGTAAACTCTGCTATTGCTTTTCTCACAGCCGCTCGGCTAACTCCTTGCATTTCCAAATAAGGTACTCAAGGACCATCTAGAAAAACAAAGGAGATGTTCCTTTAGTCGTCACAGAGGAAGGCTGCCTTCGCAACACTTGGGGGGAAACGGCTCCCTTTTGTCATGAAAACAAGGTCCCGGTTGTGTGTGTACGGACGGATCTGTGTGTATGTGGACATGTTTGCCACTGCTGTTTAAATATGTCAGAACAGTGTAATTTTAATGCAGTCTGTTGGGGCCTGGGGCACATCTTGTTCTGTGTACCAGCCAGTGCTGTCACTGCGTCCCTCCATGTAATCAACTCATCGGTCCAAGTGCTAAAGAGAAAGAGGGAGAGAGAGACAGAGAGAGAGAGAGAGAGAGAATACACATGTAAGGTCACAGCTGTGTAGGGTGTGTGAGAGGGCTGAAGGTTTGGTGACACGCCGAGGAGAAGATATGGTGCACCTTTTGCACTTTCAGCTCAGTCTACAATCCCATAAAATATTAAAGATTTCCCCAATAAAAACTGCAATCCAGTCAGAGACGATAGCCTCGTGGGTAACTTCTCCAGCATGCGGCACAGTTGCGATTCGGCGACCATAGTTTGAATCTCGTGGTCCCGATCCCAACCCCTTCTCTCTTCCACTTCGCTTCCTATCCTGTCTCCCACTGTATCATCTAAATAAAAAGTCAAAAAATGCCAAAAAACTGCAATCCAGTCAGAGCCGATAGCCTCGTGGGCAAGTGGTCCAACATGCAGCGCGGTTGCGCTTCGGGCGACCCGAGCTCGAATCCCATCTCGTGGTCCCTTCTCAAACCCCCCTTCTGTCTCCCACTTCACTTCCTGTTCTCTCTCCCACTGTACTATCTAAATAAAAAAAGGCAAGAAATGCCGTGGGTTGAATCAAATGGCGTCAAGCCGACAAATCTAACCCAAATCCTCAAACTGTAAATCACTATTATAAGCTTTCTGTTGCATCCTGAGGTAATGTAAGAGAAAGTTTTCAATGTTTATGTACTACCTCGGATAACTGATTTTGTTTTTTCTTAACAAAACAAAGGTATTACAGCTTTAAGTACCATACAAAAAACATCACATTCCGTCTGCTGGCCAACGCATGGGTCACGATTACAAACACAGGGCGTCTTCAGGTTCACCGCAAGATCTCGCTAGGTCTACATCGGCACCCAAGCAGCGTCAGTGCAGGCTGGCCTTGGATGAAGTCTCTTCTGTCTAGAACTCCACCCTTCCGGTTCTGCGAGATGTGTGTCTGAAAGTGACACTGCTCTGTCTCACACAAGTCACGCTGGAACAAAAGGGCTGTGTGCGACATGCAGGGCAGACCGCTCTGCCTCAGCGGAGTCTGCGGGGAGATGAAATGAGAAGCAAGCAGTCTGAGAAAACTCTCAGAGAAAAGAGAAACTAAGGGGTTTTTGAGTTTACGATAAAACCAATACAGGAACCACTTGGAAAGGTCAAGGCCAAGTGAGTGACCAGCGGGTCACATAGTTATTCGGTGAGAGACAAAAGGTCTGAAATTATATCAGCTGAAACTAATCATTTCAGAGAATTTTTAGCCGTAAGAGTCAAGATTCTGGGGGATAATGTGCACAGCCTTTCAAACTCGAGGCGTGAAAACATCCCGACATTTCTAGCTCTACCAACACAAACATAAATTCTCAAACAGTTTGACAACACTGTTCAGTAAAAGCAATGGACTCTCTGTGGTTTTGGATAGAGATGCACCAATACTAAATTTCTCCACCAATACCGATGGCCGAGTATTCAGAGAGATATCTGCCGGTACCAATAGTTTGGTTGTAGGGATGTAACGATTACCGGTTTTACAATAAACCACGATAAAAACGTCCAATGGTTAGAAATATCATGTCATATTTTAGTCATCATGAAACCGTACCAACTTACCGTTACTAACGGTAAATACTGTCCAGCGTAGGGCTGGGCGACTTGGCCTAAAATCTAAATTTCGCTTAATTGAACATTTTTTCTCGATTACGATTATTGAACGGTTATTTTGTTTTTGTTTATTTTTCTTTGTTTTTTGCCCGCGGAGATCACTGACAAGGTTTGTAGTGTAAATATGCCCAACTAAAGGTGGGGTATTTTTTCTAATGAAACATTTCTTATCCAGGGCTCTAGACTAACTTTTTGCACTGGTTGCACTGGTGCGCCTAACGCATCGCATTTAACACCACAGTTTTACAAGTTCACTTTTTTTTTTATTTGCTGTCCATATATGCAATATTGACTTGTAAATGATTAACTAACAATCTGGTCAACATAAAGTTCTTTATTTGAAGCACAATTCTACAAGAAAGCAGGGCTCTAGACTAACACTTGAGAGAGGTGGCACTGGTGCCAAGATATTCAGTTGGTGGCACCAGCCCTTAATTTGATAGCACCAGAGTCGTGGGGTGAGGTAAGAAAAAAGAATCACTAAAACTTCATTAAAATGTGTTTAATACATTAATAAATCAATTAGAAATTAATACAAATCATTGTTTATGATTGAATTATTTTTATTGTATTTGTAAACTCTTTCAACACTTTACCATATTTAAAGCACATCTTTCTTAAAGTTACTTTCTTCCTTTATTTGTTGTGAACGACTCCTATAAGAGAACACAATTCCTTTAATATCAGTGAGTGTTTTTGGGCCCGTCCGTTGTTGTTTGATGAACATTATAAACAGAGATCTTTATTATGCTGCTGCCCCTTTAAGAGCTCGCGCAATATTCTGTAACACGTGTTTTGTTTCCCAACTGTTTGGTCACGAAACAAACTGAATACCTTTACAAGGTTTCTTGTTAATATGGGAATTTTTAGCTTATTTTGTGTTAATATGTCCGTTTCAGAGTAAGAAGGCGTGAAAGACAACTCCGTTTAGTATTTTGTGCTCTGACTCTCTCGGCGCGCGCATCTCAAACAACCCGCGAGACCGGAAGGCTTTTAGTGATTATTCTTCATGAAAGCTGCATTGATACACGTTTGGCTTCTATCAATAGCGACTTACAAATAAATAGTATTTAGCGTGATGTATAACGTTTTGTATGCTTTGCAGTTTAGTTTAAACACGTTTCCTGCATTAGCTTCACATGCATACAATACTTGCAACACATTTCCTTATCTTTGCTGTTTTGTACCTTAGCAGGGGAAATTCTTGTATTCTGCATATTTATTTAAAAATAACAACATTTTGCGCAAGTATCCCCAAAACAATAATGGCGTCCTACAGGAGTGTTTGTTTGTGCTACACAAGTTCATTAACAGAAAAGAGGTAGATTTATTGCACCACTTCAACCAGCGAAGACATTTGCCAGAATCTAAACACACTTAAACACATACGAAGGGTATTAAAAAGCAATCTTGGGTTAAACCTGGATATATGCGTAGTCATCAAAGTACGTTTATGGAAGTCGTGCCACTCGGCGGCCATGTTTGCAACGCCTCTGGCCAGTAATTTACGTCATAGCAAGTCAACAATCCTATATCTTTGAATAATGGAAAACAGATATTTCGAAAATCGCTGGCAAAAATCACAATTAAATAGCATACTTCCAATCACAGATTAAACCTGTACCTTAACTTCGGTTTACTAAGCTTCAATTGCGTTATAAATCACCTTTTTTGAGGTCGCTACAGTACAGGCTGGCAAGCGCCTCACATAAACCCCGCCCCAGAGAATCGTCAGTCTTTATCGATTGACGATTGGATCGTTCTACTGCAAGGCGGGGCTTTCTTCGCTAGAGCGGCCATTTTGAACGTTGCATTCCTTTCCATTCATTGTAATGGCGCATCTTGTTAATATATATTATCCTTCATGGGCATAGACACAGTGTTTCAAAGTGTTTAAAAAGTGACATCGCCAACTACTAGCCTAGCATGGATAATACAGCGTTTTTACTCATTTTCGCATATCGTTGAAAAAACAAAACAAAAAATGTTTTAAACGTTAAAAAACATAAACGAAAAACTTTTCCATGTTCACACAGTACTGTTCCTCTTTCAGCAAGCTACAAATGACATGGAATCAGAGAGAAATGTCACATGTAATTACTTCTTTCAGTCATTCTGTCAAAGGATTTCAGCAAAAATAGTCTGTGTATAATCCCCAACCCATATCCACCAACGTGTGTCTTAATTCAAAAAGCAAAGCACACATTCTGGAATTTCTCTATATGGCTGGCATAGTCGCCACAGCAGTGAACTTGCTCTTATCTCACCACACCCTTCTGACGCAAACTCTGCTGCCACTTCCCATAGCCCTCCCCACCCTAAAACACACACACGCGCACACTAAGGTACTAACAGGCTCATTCCTTCGCCTCCATTTACTCAAAAAGATGTCCTGCATATAAAATGGAACAAAGCTTCTTCATATGATGATAAACTGCAGATTTGCTATTGTGATGCAAACCTCAACGTTTCACCTCATGTCAAGCCATTCACTTGTCCAGGAGGCAGATTAGCATCCAAGACAGGAAGGAAGAAGTTGTTTCTCTCGTAAAAGGCAGCTCATCTTTGCTGCAGAGCTGCATAGAGATTACAAAAAAAGCTAGAAAGAGAGCCAATGATGTCAACTATAGAGGCATAGGGGCAGGCTTCCATTCCCAAAGCACATACCTGAGTGGATAGTCTAAGCCTACACTTCCATATCCCGGGAAGAATGTGGTCGCTCGCACGCATTAGACGCCTCGCTCCTCACAATTAAGATACAGTAAAAGGCTAATGCAAATGTCCGCCATTTGCATACATTTAGAGTGGATGATGCAAACAAAGGTCCGTATGCAGTTTTCCAAATCACGTAATTTCACATGCTGTTTCCAACATCAATAGTCACACATTCAGACACACCCTCCCCACCCTGAGCACCCCACCCCCTTCACCTCCTCTCCCTCTTTTTCATTGCAGACAGTTTGGCAGAACTGCAGGGGTTGCTATGGGGACGGGATTCTTTCCCTGGTTAATGATTGTGCCGCAATGGTAGGGGGTCATTCTGTCACATCGCCTCTAATCTGGGGAGACACGGACAATATCCTTGCAGCCCTGTACCACACACAAACACACTCGATCCAGAACCCCCACCCATCCAAAATCTCACTCCAACTTTCCAAGGGGAATGGATGGGGGGGACTTTACTTCCTTTAGGTCTGGGAGCTAAAGCACATAACGCTGCGAGTCCCCTTCAACCTCTCTCTTCCAAGTCTCATTTTTAGTTAGTACACTGGTGCCTCACATCCTCCTCTCTCTCGGACACTGCATTCTCTTGGGCAGTTCCCGCAAATGAAATGCAAAAAACTGATACAAACAACTTTTATCCGTCTTAACATCTTAAAGTCTTTTAAACTTGTTTGTTTTACAGACAGTAAACTTCAATTTGATTTTATTCACTTTGATATACGTTCCAGGTGTACCACAAGTGACTCAACGGTTCACATTCCTCGACAGAAAAAAATCAATTAAAAGATAATTATTAGCTCCACCCAAATGACTTTCATTCATTTCGTCTGACTTAAACAAGCCACCAATAGACACTTTGTCAATTTCTGATGGACCAAATTGACCTGCTAATCCACTGAAGTCATGTTATTGTTAAATGACAGAAATGTCACATGAATACAGTAAAATGGGTTGCAGATGCCATGACTGAAAACACGAGCATAACCCTGCTAAAATAAAAATAAAACAATAAAAACCCAATAGCATTATGATCCATTAGCTTTTTCCATTAAAACCATTACAAAATTCCTTTTTGTAGGATGTTTTGGGCATTATTTCAATGGGATTAATCTGCCAGATAGCACCCCACCAGAAGAATCCATTACATACCAATAGACACCATTATAGTTTCCATTAAAATCAATACCCATTCCCATTATAAACATTAAATCCATTATATTTAAAGTGTTTTGGGCAGGGTTCTGTTGTTGTTTTGTAGCAGGGAGATTTTTACACTTGCTCCATAGTTACTGAGGTTTTTGGAAAGAATAAGATACTGCGAGTTCAGCCAATGGGCTAAAAATGATAGATATTTGTATAAAATAAACACTTACTGAAGACACTACTGAGAAAGTACGATGACAGGAAACAGAACGGAATGAAGGGGCAGATGGTAATACTGGAGTCAATGGTGCTAAAATGGACATTTTTGGACCGTGAACTGTCATTACTTTTATTGAGCTGTTATTTCAACAAATGTCATACAAGACTGATTCATTTGTGATTTCCTTTCTTCTTTTTACACTGAAATAAAGCCCTGCTAGCATGGTTTTGCTCCAAAACAAGCAAAATGCTCATGATAACACAGACAACCATATGCTAGTTTGTGAAATGTATACATTCATTGTTTTCACCCTTTGAATAATGTTTTGGGGCATTTTGTCAACAGTGGTGGAAATATTTGCAAGGCTTTTGAAAAAAAAGCAGATTTACACTGATTGTCATTATATTCACAATGGCCTTTAATAGCAAACCAATTAACAACAGTGTGTAAAGTGTAAAGACCACAGACCTTAAGAAAATACAACATTCTGACACCCGACTAACTGTGAGTCTTATGTCACTGTATGAGTTAGTGAATGATTAAAACAAGCTGGACTGTCACACCTGCATCCCACTGTATTCAGAATAAGAAGAACATGTCAGATGTAACTGTCCATTTAACTTCATGAGGATAGCAGTCTTCAGGATGCAGCAGAGACAATAGACTTGGGGCAATGGTCAACAAAGCGTGTGATGTTCAGGCATTACACCATATTGTTGACTTAACATAACACATCAAAGGAGGAAGTCCCCTACTTCATATGGTACAATCACTGAGTTTATACACAACAGAACACCGAGTAGTTTGTATGGCTCTTTAACAGCTAAGCTTCATGACAGGTTGAGGGTGTGGCGAAGACACTCGAGCACACACTGACAGCACGAATGGAGATTTAAAATTGGGAATGAGAGAGAGAGAGAGAAGAACTGTTAGGCGTGAAGGCTGCCGCCCTGCAAAAACAGAACCTCAGTCACACCCAGGGCTGACTGCACCCTGCTCCTAAAAATAACTGTGCTCTCGGACACCCTGACTGTCTCAACACCTAAAAACAGATGCACTCCACATCACCCCATGGCTAGCTTCATCAGGCTGCCAAAGGATACCTCGATTTACAACGTGCACCCGTGGCGATGTCATCGTCACAAAACCCAAAATCTGAGCCATGAGGGTGGCTGCAGTGTTTAACCAGTTTGACCAAAGTTTGTCCACAGCTGTCAATGATTACCAGCTATCTGGCACACCCAGGGCAGAGCACTCGGTGTTCCTCCAATGATAATGTCTCACTCTGCTCACCTCCCCGACTCCACCAATTTCAACTCCGGCAAGAGACACTGCTCCCGAGAAAGGAAACCACAATAAATGATACTGACATATCCACAGCCAAAAGGTGCTATACTCTGAACAAGTAAACTAATGGATCAGCTACATTGTACATTGCTCAATGGAGTCTTGAATCGGTTAAGACTTAAAGGGATAGTTCACCCCAAGATGACAATTATTTCATCATTTATTCATCCTCGTGTCATTTCAAACTTGTATGACTTAGTTTTTCTGCAAAGCACAAAATGAGATGTTGAAGAATGTTGGTGCCTCGACAACATTGGGGCCCCATTGACTTCCATTGTATGGACACTGACACATTTCTCAAAATATCTTCTTTTGTGTTTCACTGAAGAAAGTCATGTACAGGTTTAGAATGACACGAGGATGACAAAATTTCATTTTCGGGTGAACTACACCTTTAAAGATGAACTTAGCAATTCTTCTCTGCAGTCAGTGACTGAAATATCGACCCGGTCAAACAGTCAATATTTGGTCATTTTGAGATATATTTGAGATGTTGAGATGTTTCCATAGCTTAGTTGGTGGAGCAATGCGTTAGCAGCGCAAAGGTCATGGGTTCGAATCCCAGTGAACACATACACTGATAAATGTATACCTTGAATGCACTGTAGGTTGCATAAACGTAATGCAAATACAAATATAATCGCAAGACAACAAATTAGCAGAAGTAATTCGACGTAGTATCAGTTCCAATATCTACCAACAACCCTTTCAATAGATGTGGCACATTCCCGTCGTCTTGCACTTGCTATTAGTCAATTCTATTATATATCGAGCATCTGACACCCTGCTCTCAAGATATTTGCCTTCTCTGCAACATACATGAATCAAACACAGTTGCAAATGGCAAACCACAAACAAAGTCCTACTAAAATGGCATCATGGGACGTCTGACAGTTTATTATGGCCTAAAAAAGCCATGGTTCTGATTGCCACAGGCTACAGGCTTATATCAGGAAATGCAATGCAATTTCACCCACTGACATTAACCTCTTTAACAGCCCAAAAATGATGTAACAGTACTGGAGATAAAAGTACAACGATGACAAATGAAAGTGCAACAACATAACACTTCACAACAGACTTCAATTTCCTCACAGCATGCAAATGCGAGGCTGCTGTCACTTTAAGAAAGCAGCTAAGATGGTGTCTCGAGCGAGCTGCAATCGGCGCGCGCTTCCTTCCTGCCTTTGCCGCTTTTAAAGCAGCACTGCAGATACGAGACGAGTCCGAATGACACAGATGTGTTATATTCCGACTTTGCTCATAAGTTGCATACGTATGTACAATGCACCAGCTTTACGGTTAGGCGGCTTTCGGATAAGCATGGGCTCAGAGACGCATGCACAGGAGGCTGTAGTGCAGAAGGGAAGTAAGAAGCGCGCTAATCGTTCAGCAGCTCTTGCGTTATATGCTCATTTAAGGTTAACGGTGAGCAAACCGAAACCGGCTAACAGGACATTATGAGGAATTGACGTTTGCCGACTTGCTGAATGCAAACCGGACAGCGACAGTCGTGTCGTTAAAAATGCCGGTTAGGTTAGAAGCGAATAGATAGAGAACGAAAAACGGACTTACTTTTTTGTTCCGAGTCTCCGTGTGCATCTCGGTAGCTAAGCGGCGGTGAAAGGGTGGAGTGGAGGGGGGTCGGTCGGGTGGGGTGATATTTGAATAACAGTGATCTCGATGTCAGTTTTTCCACCTCAGTTTGAGAGGAGAAAGGTGCGCTCGTTGCCTCTGTGGTTCACAGAAATCATATCCCCGGCGTCGAGAAATAAACCCTCTTTCCGTCGCCCCGGCCGTCTTTCAGTGTGAGTGTGTGTGTTTGTTGCCGTGTTTCAGGGTTGGGCTCGAGCTGCGAGTCTCTCCTCCGCCTCTCCCTGCTGCTGACCCCACCCTGCGTCCCCACCCCTTCACCGTGTCAATCAGAGCCGCTGTGTGTGTCTGTGTTTGTAGCCAGAAACGCAACAGCGGCGCCCAACTCGCGATAATAGTATTTCAGTATCGTCATGATGATCATAATGCGCGGGGTACAGTTAGTTGTGAACATGTCACGTCACATGATGACGTCAAGTTGCATAGGATGGTCTGAGCTGTGACCACTAATGTGGTCGTTTGAATAAATACTTGATGTTTTATTACACTTGTAAGATATACATTTTTGGAAATAGTTCTTACAAATATAGTAAAACATGTAATAAACCACTTGTGTGGACATTTAGTCGATGTTTGCTTTATAATAATATCAACAGGTTTCTATGAGTTTTAGGGGTAGGGAAGATAATAAAAACCATAAGTATGAAAACCATTGTGTCTACAAGACGACATCAGTGATGTGGATCATATAAAAAGCGTGTGTTTACTTATCTACACACAATGTAAAAATCTTCCTTTTGGGACGTAAAATAATAGAGATTAACGAAATTAAATGTGATCGAAGAGTTGATGGTGTGAAGTAGATTCAAAATAAATTATATTTGTTTGTTGTGCTTGCATTTGGCGTCAATGTATATGATTATTAACAATAATTAGAAATGGTCTGCATTAATTGCTGAAACGTTTAATCGCACAGCACATGCCTGGGTTTCAACTACATTTCCCAGCATTCCCTCGACATATAGCATTACTTTCTGTTATAACGGGAAACATGAAGCGGTAAGTGACAACAAGTGGCACAAAAAGTTATAAGACACTTTTTAAAGAGTCTCTTTGCAAAGCCTGCATTTTATGCTACGTTCAAGACACCTCGGATTTGGGATATTTCCCACTACAAGCCCTGAAGTAACATCTGGATTTAGTGACATTTAACTATTAGGCTAATGATGAGTAACATTCAAACGTTATGGGTATTAATTAACTATTTATAAACTATCCAGAAATTATTTCCTAGTTTAGGTGGGAAATATTGGCAAAACTGTGAGCGGTTGTAGTGATGCCATTGTTTAAATGTAGTTTTAATCCAGTTTTTTCCTTTGTTCTTTTCAATCTGATTTATTTAGTTGTTTTAAAACTTTTAACATAGCTTTTGTTTTTTATATCTGGATTTCTTGTTGCTTACTAAGTTAATATAATCATCATCCGTTATCAGGGTAAATATTATTATAACATTCAGTCCTCTTGGTGGGGTTGAACTACACTTCCCACAATTCTATGAACCATTATTAGTTCCTGTTGAAAAATGAAGTTTGGGTACAGCGGAGAAACAGAAAGCGATAAGCAGCAAAGACACTCGTTTTTATGGCCAGTTTAGGGTTTTATGTGACATTTGTTATGGTTAGCCAACCTTGTCTTATTTGAAAAGAATAACAAATACTTACGGATTGTTGAGTCAAATATAGTGGGCACTGTCCCCTCCTTCAATAAGAGCTTGCTTGCGAAGCCTGCGTTAAACTGACAGGTTCGCAAAAGAATCCTGACTTAAATGTTCGGAACAAATCGTCAATGTCGGTTTTTAACGACCAGGAACCTTAGTAAAGAGAAACTTCAGCTACTCGTTTCTTAGATGGCACACAGTTTGATGGTTCGTCCCCCCCCCTTCTCGTTACACGTTAAAATAATAGGATTTTCTTCTTCTGGCGTTTACATTTGGTAGTATGACTGAGCTGGTCATGCATATGGGCGATCATGAATGTGCTCATGGATGTGACGTCAATACCTCGATGATTTTCCGTGATTTTGGCAGTTTTGTCTCCCAAAATAAGATTAGTGTGGACATTATCATTATAAATATTAAATTGTCTGTTTGTTTTAAATAAATTATTGTTTTTGATAGTGTGTAAATCGTTTTTATATATATTTAGATTTAGTTCAAGTAAATTGATCATTCAACAGTTCATTTGCGCAGAGACGCGCGATTTGTCTGTTGAACTAAACTACATTTCCCATAATCCTTTAAACCTTTGCATACTTCCGGTTTCAACAGGACGTCTGGATAAAGTGGAAAACATGAAGCGGTAAGGGACAGATTTGTAGTGGTATCACATATAAAATGTTATAATTTATTTGTTTTGGACTGTAGGCGTTGAAATATTTCGGATATGGATTTATTTCTTTTAACGTCATTAAGCCGAGATGTATTTTTACAGAACTGAATGTGTTACATTAGTCGCTTCGTCAAAAATATTTGGATGAATAACAAAAAAGGTCCCATTATATATGAGACCCTTTTAAATAAACTATTTGTTGAAATGATGTTCATGGATGTGTTGTTTGCTTGGTGCAGTGACTCTTTTTGTGTTGAAATATCACCCTGACATGTTTTATGATATTCCCTTTCATTGAGGTGTATTGTAATTTGTTTAGGGTTAATCGTCGTGTCTGTGAGGATGAGCCCACCCCTGAAGAACAGGAAACAGAGGGCCAGAGACAACTACACAATCTTCTAATACAGCAGCTGGACACAGATGTAGATTTTGACCGGTCAGTTCCTGAAAAATAATCTAAAAAAAAACATTTTTGCACCTCTAATCATATCTCTTATTTATTGATATTCCACGGGATTATTGAAGGCTGATTGGACATAGTATACTATATATGTAGGCAAATAAATAGATAGGGACACACAATTGTTAAAAGATAATACAAAAATATACAGCCACAGAAAATAATTAAGAGACCACTCCATAGCTATTTTTAGTTTTTCTAAATTTACTTTTTTCATGTATGTATTTAAGGAAAATGTTGAAATGACAACATTCCTCCCAAATTCCAATCATTGGCAGAAAATTGCAAGAGGACAAACTGATCAAAATGACAACATAAGATGCATCGCTTGCAGATCTTCGATACTTAAAAAAATCATATTTATGTTTAAACAACACAACACTGGTTTTACTTGTGTTTACGAAACAGTTCAACAATTAATATATGGTGGAATTAGCCTGATTTATTCTCTGCAATCTTGCAGTCTGTCACATGGCTGTGATGTTTGATTTTGTTGGAATCGACACAAAATACATGCTGCAATGCTTATTAAAGACATACCTCTTATTTTATCTATTATTCCAACGCTGTTTTTTTATATACACTTACATTACATTTTATATTTCCGCATTTGACACACACTTTAATCCAAAGCCAACTACAATTATTTCAATACAGTTAAAGGAGCACTTATGGGCATATATAATATGCTGTTATTGATATGTATGTTGTAGGTGTGTGGCTAAGAAGAAATGCTTTGCTCCAGCGGCAGTATACAAGCCCTTTGGGGAGCAGGCATCTGGTGTGAGGAGTCTGTCACAGTTCCAAGCCCTGCAGGATGGGGACCAGGAGCTGGCCGCTCTGAGAGATCTGGGCCTTACTGATGCTGAAATAGAGCTGTGGAGATCCAGAGACCTGCCAGAGAGCTTGTGGAAGGTCTAAATTACACACAAATCTTAGCGTAATCCACTGTTGAAATTAACGTTTTTTATAATGGATTTTAGGCAAAACGTGGTGTGTAACATGTTCACATTAAGGATAGTAAGACATTTACAGCAGTGACGCCTTGTCAAGTTTACCAAACATAATGTTTACCATTATCTCAGGATAGAGGGGTTTGTGCGGCACCAGAGGCGAGGAATCAGCGTCTGCAGGCCATTCGGAATAAAATGGCAGCACACGCAGAGCTGCTGTCCCAACCTCAGCGTTTCTCGAGTAGCCGGCCGCTGTCCCGCAGAGAGATGGAGATAGAGAAGGCTATCTTCCACGGCAGTGACAGCTCCACCTTCCTCACTGCTCTTTACCATCAAGGTTAAGATCATTTTTTAACTAACCATAATTACCTGCAAGCATTGTTGTTCATGTTAAAATCTTTTCCTTTTTTATTCCCAGAGGAAGAATCACAGGTCAGCCAGCAGGTGGCGACATCTACCAATGCAATGGACATTTTCTGCAAAGACTTTCTTAAAGATTATAACAAAAACTCAGAGAGACCAAAACCGCGCACAGAACAAACAGATCAGCCGTGCTCTGACACTGTACACTCACAAGCTCATACCTTCAGTGATTCAAGCCCATGCAAAGATGAACACACATGCTCAGAATCGGTACCCGTGTTGGATACCGATAACCAACCACAGTCACCAAGTGTGACAGTTAAAAAAATGACTGTCAGCCAGTCCATTGGGACATTAAATTCTACTTTTGTACAAGGGCATGATGGGCCGGTTACCATTAGTGGAAGAATAGAAGAAATTTCAGAGGAAGAGATCAAGAACAACCGGGAAACAGAAGAGGGTATACGGAATATTCCACGTTTTAAGAACTACCAGAAGGGAGCGCCATCCAATGTAAGGGCTGATAATTAAAGCGTAACTGCGTTTGAAATGTTTATGAAAGGGATATAAACCAAATTTCGTTAAAGCTAAGATGAAGAAGAAATTTTGAGGAGTTTAAATGCACAATTCATTTCCATCTTGCTTTTGTGCGTGTAGGTGCTGTGTGTGAAGAACATGAGTCCACGGGCATCTTTGGCTCAGCTGGTTTCTCTCTTCTCGAGGTTTCAGAAAGATGACACACGGCCTATTCTGTACCGCCTACTGACTGGCCGACTCAAGGGACAAGCGTTCGTTACGTTCTCTGGTAAGAGAAAGATGTTGTAAGAAATGTGCTATCCAGTTTTTACTGGCTCTGTTTAATAATCAAATATTGTTTATTTACTGGATTTAAAACAGTTTGCTAAACTTTTTTAAATGCAGATCTTGATCTAACATACAGTATACACACTGCTGTGTATTGTTGCAGTATAGCATGTTGTGTAATTGCTTCTATTTTGTTTTTTGCAGATGTGGAAAGTGCCCAAGCAGCTCTTGAGCTGTTAATTGGATACAGGATGTTTGATAAACCTCTGATCATTGAGTTTGGAAGGAAGAAAAGTGAAGAGGCCGATGCAAAGACTGATGGATCTTCTGTAGATCCCAATAACACTTTAGGACAAAAGGACACACAATCTTTAAATGAGGAAACCATATAAAAATACATTGTATAAACTATTTATTTGTAAATAATAACATTGTGAATCTCTGACTGTTTGCATAAAAGAACCACTCAAAAGACAGTTGTAATGCTTCTCTGGACCACAAGGTGACACTCATTCCCCATTATTCAATTTATTTGTAGGCTCAACACAAAGAGCCGTGAAATAAAAAAAGTATTTTAAAGCATTAACTCTGTCTTCCAGTTTTGAGGTCTTGTAAATAGAAGCAAAATTTGGCATGTGACTTGTCCAGCACTGTGCTATGGACACAAATGTTGCAAGGTTATTTTAGTTTACTCAAATTAAAACTTTGAAAACGTCTCTGTTCATTGAAATCAAATCTAATATTGACCTAAATATTATGGGGGAAACTTAACTAAAGAAAAATTGAACTGTTGCCTCAAAAATAAATTGAAATAAGTTTAAAGCACTAAAATTATAAGAATAAACAAAAACTATTCATTCCTATTTGACCAAATGCTAAAATTAGATTCCAATATTTACTTGTTATATTCTAATGCAAGAGTGCTTTCACAATCCAAACGGTATGTGCTTTTGAGCAAGGAACATTACATGTGTTTTTGTGCTTGTTCCCCTCTGACGTACCATAACCAAAATTGTCTCTGATAGGTACAGAGCGTTCTTTGTGGCTAATATGAAGACAGTATAATTTTGCAACAATAATACATGTATTCCAAAGACTTCACATGAGGAAAGATTATAAATGCGTATGCCTCACACTGACAAACAGCCTGAATGTTTATTTACAAAATGTAGTAAATTGTAACAATATCTGACAAAATAAACATTACGCTATACAATGATAAAAAAAACAACGTTTCTCTATGTGAATACAAGAGTTCATGTGTTTAAGTGCACTTTTAGCTCACAGTTCACGATCAGGCGGCTAAAAGGTCGTTGTGAAATATTAGCTCTGAGTGTTTGCAAAGAGGACCAAATAGTCCCAACATATCGATCTGGGTCATTAAAAAAACATCCATGTGTTTGTTTTGAATTTTGAACCTCCAAAAACGACCAACTTTTGGTCCGTTTGGAGAAAAATATATTTTTGTGTGTCTCATTTTAGTTCAAATGGAGGCATTTGCTCTGTCAGCTGTTCAGTATTCTGCTTGTGCCAAATCCATCTTACTTGTTAGAAGAGTCTTTATTGGTTCAAGTAATAACCACTTGAAATGGTACAAACCAAAAGCACAGATTTGCAGTATCACACAAATCCTCACACGTAACCTGTGACGTCATACCCAGCCGCTGTCGATTTTCTGGAATCCAGGGCTGGCATAGTTGAATGGGTACTGGTGCTGGTGTGACTGTTCAATGTCTGGTTCTTGTTGGCAGGTACAGAGTTCGCCGCTTTTTGTAGAGTGACTGGATGGAAGGGCATGGAATGGGGTGTTCCCCGTGGCATGCGCCCCATGCCAGTGCGGTCAGGGTAGGGGTAAGTGTGCCTGGTACCCCCGCTACGATCTGAGTCGTCGCAAAAAGACGCACTCAACAGCCCTCCACCTAACATGGACATGAGCGACGAAGCCAGTCCTACATACAGACAATCACCTATTTCAAACTTGAGACTGGCTGGCAAGGTGCTGTAGAAGGTCTGCACCACCTCATGGGTCTTCCAAGATACGGGAATCAAAGACATAAACCCTGCCAGGAGAAACAGGGAGCCACCCACCCCAGCCACTTTGGATTTGGCTGAAGAACCGTTCATACATGTAGTGCACTGCATGCCGATGGTGGACACCACACAAGCTAGAACTGAAAATATTGAGGAGATGACCATCATAGCTCGGGCTGCCTGTAGATCAGTGGTGAGCCCCAGCATCGTGTTGTACGTCTCGCATTGAAAGGCGCCAGTGCTCTGGTACACGCATTCCATCCAAAGACCTTTCATGTTGACCACCGCTGTCACGATGTTGGGACCGATGTAGGCTGAAGTTGCCCAGTAAGGTAGAAGAGTGGCTACCAGGGTCCCCAGCATGCCAAATATGCCCAAAAAGAACCCCATCAACTCCAGACCTGCTAACGCCATGTCAGCCTCTAAATCAATGTGTTCTCCAAAGCGGTTTGAAAGTCAAACAAAATGTAGTTTCTCTCTTGTTTACTATAAAAGATAGCAGCTTGATTTTAGCTCATGACATGCATCAGAAACACACAAGTCTCAATTTCAATAATTGAATTAAATGGTCTGGAAAATGTACTTACACTACATATGTTGATGAAATCAGATTGGTAATTCACTCATATGATTCACTTTCTGTGTGTTCCTTTAGTTCCTCCCAATTTTGTGATCTGCCATCTCTCATGTGCTTTAGATATTTAGGAGCCCCAGTCCATGTACACACAGACGCCTTTGGAAAAGTTAAGTTAAAGATTTACTTGTAACTCACCCCAAAACTGACCTTTTCTGTATCCATCCCAAAAACAAGGCCATTGTGGGAAAGGACAACATTTATAACAAAGTGGTTTTTTTAGTAGAGTAACTGATAAAACGTGAGATTTTTTTTCATTTTTGTTATTGTTTTAAACTATTTAAGTTAGACTAAGATCACTTTAAAAATCTGGGATTCAAAGTCACTTAAAGTAAACAACGTTAAATAATTTATAATTGTAAAATAATTAAGAAATACAAAATAAAAGTTCCAACTTAAAAACCTTAGTTCAAGCTGCTTTAAAGGTCCAGTGTGTAATTGCTATTGACAGAAATGCAGTATAATATACATAACTATGTGTTCAGAGGAGTATAAAAGACCTTACATAATGAAGCGATACAAATGCAACTAGAACTTTAAGTCAGTTTAATGTAATTTAAATTCAAATGACTTGTAAAGCCTAAAGTTTTTAAGTTGAAATTATTTTTTACAGTGTACACAAATAAATAAGACGAATCCTCAAAAAGATTTAAACACTTTTGTAAACTTAAGTCACACTTAAATTGACTTAAAGTGATAGTTCACCCAAAAATGAAAATTCTGTTATTATTTACTCCCCCTCTTGTCAAAATGTACTCTAAAATAATGTGCTATATACAGTTGCACTAAAAGTGGTTCTTGGCTCTTATTACACGGCTCATTTGAATGCTTGATTCTGATTGGCCAGGGGTTGTTATTTTCAAATAACAACCGCTCAAAACTATAATAACACCCTGTAACCCCTGCTGCAAATCATTTTGAGAGGGGCAGTTTAATATTACACAAAATTAATTATAAATATGTCTTTTAATAACATATGACATTATATTTACAAATGATTAAACTTATTTGCCCGTTCGTGACGTTTGAACGTCGTTGCTTACTTTAAACCTGAAACTAAACGGCTTTTCCTTGTCTGCATTCGGTAAAAATGAGCTAATAAAAGATTTCAAATTCACATTTCATGTCCAGCTATTTTCTCATCTGGCAAGTAACTGTGTAATAAGCGGGATAATGTACAAGCAGCCGGCTGTTATCGCGAAATAAGCCCCTTCAGTGTGATACAAGACCCTCCGCTTATTTCTGCTATAACAACCGGCTGCCTGTACATTATCCCTTACATAACCATAGAGGAACCACTTTAAGTGCTTTATAGCACCATTTATGACTTTCTTCTGCAGAACACAAAAGAAGATATTTTGAAGAATGTTGTTAATTGCATTGTTTTTGTGTCCATACAATAGAAGGGAATGGGGGCCAATTTTGTTCGGTTACCAAACTGTATTTCAAAATATGCTATTTTGTGTTCTGCAGAAGAAAGAAAGTCATAAAGGTTTGAAATGACAAGAGGGTGAGTAATGATGACAGAATTTTCATTTTTGGGTGAACTGTCACTTTAAATGTAATTGGACAAGACACAAAATACTTGTGTTTTTTCAAGAGTTTCAAGATTTCACTTTTCTGAGTCATTGAACACTTGGATGTTTCTTTGGATGAATAAAGTGAGTTCAAGTACACAGAGCTCTTGGCACATGACACGAAATATGTTCCACAATGTTTTTACTAAGTAAAATCATGCCTTCATTTTTGAACCATATATCACATTACGTACAAAAATACGTCAAATTATAAAAACGTATTTGGGATTTCTTTTCATGTTATAAATGCAATTTGGTTGAATGATTGTTACAAAGACAACCTAAATGTGGTACAGCTTGGTCGAGGTTTAATGCAGAAATGACTCCAGATTATTGCTATAATGATGACTACAATGATGATTTATTGCAAGTATGAGCCACACATTTACTAAACCTGCAATTTACCATCCAACACGTATTGGGTAATGGCAAGAAAATCACTGTGATAAAATAAATAAGAGTGGTAAAAGAGTGTGATGCATGACTGTATGCTTTGGCAAGTCATACGCTAATTTAATTTTGCAAGTAAAAAGAATGTGAAATTAGTTTTTTTTCATAAACAATCTAACAGAAATATACAAAGAAAAAGCAAACATAAACTCACCTGGTTAGTTAGTTAGTTATATCTTGAGAACGACAAACGGTGCAAGTTCACCTTCACCTTGATGCTCTTATCTTTTATTATAGAAAAGTGCTTGTATGTTTTAACTGGATTCGACTGAACGCTCAGTTTAAATCACATGTCACATCTCACGGTAATAAGATTATACTAATAATCCAGCCTCTTACTGAATGTGTTGTATACCGGAAGGGTCAACAAAGAATCAACTAGAATGGTACATACAAGACAGTTTAAATTTCATTATTCCCCCCCAAAAAAATTCCCCACATCATTTTGGCTTACTTTTTTTAAATAAAATGTGATCATTAGGGCTGTCACAATATCATTTCACTATTATCGTGGCCAAAACACTTCTCATAAATGATTATTAAACTATCTATTTAAGGTTTTTATGAACAAATAATGCTATCAGTCAGATTCATCTTTAATTTCCTTTTTTATTTGCAGTCGATAATCATGGTTTTTAATATTACGGTTATTGTGACACCCATAGTGATCATAATACACATGTATAGAAATGACATTATCATGACAGAATTAACTACACTGATCTGATGTTATCTTCTTAGACTGATAAATGATGAAAGATGACTGATGAAAAAAATCGCTTGCGCTATTTTTAAATCACTTTGTGATCCGAAACAAAGGAAGTTTTGTGGCTTAGGTGACCAAATACTTTTTGGGTCAGGTTTATGTTAAGCTTTCGCGTATGTTGTTCTAGACTGAAACTTCAGTTTCTTAATCCACTATTTTTATACTATTGGATGTTTGTTGAAACGATGACTGATGAAATACAGTTGGAATGTTCATCGGGTCACAGTGAGGTCTCTCCGGTTAGGGGTGAGATGTGTAGGTGCAGCAGTGGGAACAGTGCTCCTGTACGTGGACCCAGAGAATGAGAGCAGAGGAGGTGATAGGAGTGTGTCTCCAGAAGTGTGAGGACTGGTGCCATTATCACACAACCTCAAATGAGTTCAGAGGTGTTGAGATGCACACAATGCAGTATAGTCTGAGCCCGAATGTTTATTCCCGAATCAACGCTGGTCAACTTTGACCTGTATGACCTGAAACACTCTGAAATATTAAGTTATGAGTGCTAATAAATGAAATATTATGAATCACAGCTATAATTTATTCTGTAAAATATGTGTCAAGTATATCAAAATATGGTGTCTTGAAAATATTTCTTGAGCCGTATTGTATTGTACTGGAATTCAAACTTTTACTAACAAACATCAAGCAATATCATGCACATCAGTTATACAGTCCTATCACGCATGTGTCATTACACTGCCTTGTTGTTCTCACCTCATTTGCAGAGCTCGCATTTGTGAAGGTGTGTGTGGATAACACCCTCCCTCACGCCTCCACGGACACACTTCTCCCACCATCTCTGCTCCTCTGTTCTCTCCACGCGTGTACCAGGTTCCCACAACAGCACTTGCACACTCTGTCTCCGAACTAGACATGCACCGACCCCACTGCGACCTTTGATGATACACACTTATTAGCGCTGTTGCCCACTATTATTATTGCTCATACTTCTTATTTTACAAGTCCCAAATGCACAACATTTGGAGAAGAGGTGAAAATTTGTAGTCCAAATAAAAGTTCGGAATGCTCTTTTATTTTTTCAGCGGCTGTAGATTATAGACAGTCTCATCTTAAAGTGATACTTCACCCAAAAATGAAAATTATGTCATCATTTACTCACCTTCGAGTTGTTCCAAATCTGTATACATTTCTTTGTTCTGATGAACACAGAGAAAGATGTTTACAAGAATGCTTATAATTTTGCCCCCCGTTGACTACCATAGTAGGAAAAAATACAATGGTAGTCAAAAGTGCCCCAGAACTGTTTGCTGTACATTCTTCAAAATGTCTTCTTTTGTGTTCAACAGAACCAAAAAAAATGATAATGTAAATTTTCCTACTAGCTCAACCGCTAGATGTCAATGTACCATACGGTTTCTTTAAATGCGTCACAACTACAGGACCCATTCAAAAAATGGTTTATTTAATAAAATGAACATACAACAAAATTCAACAAATCGTTTCTTTAATACAATTATTATACAGTAAAATAATAACACACATTAATATTAACATAAATTAGATCAAATATACATAGTTTTTAATAATATAATTATTAGACACTAGCCAAACACAAACCGGAAGTTAACTGGGGGTCAAGCGTGCACGCGTCCGATGATACGTTCTATACAACTACAATTATAATACCTTAGCTACTTTTTCAAATTGAAATATCTTTAAGATCATGCAAACTTCTTTGGGAAATGTAAATGTCTGGTTTTACTGTGTAACCAAAACAACAATTTGGCAGAAACTTACTGACCCAAAATGAATGAGATATTCGAGTGGGAGGTGATGGTGTGTCCAGAGTCACACATCTATTAGATGACCCTGTAACACAGAGGTCTGTTGCTAGGCACTAATGAATCATCATTAATCTTTGCTAATCTATGCATTTCTGACCACTTGGTCTTGGTACCCTGAAGCACTGAAAAGACAAAAATCCTGTATGTAAATTCTCAATTTGACCTTCTTGGCTCAGTGTAACACTTTTTTTAACAAAAGCTGCTGGAATTTGGGTCACACAGTCAAAACAGTTCTGAGAAATCTGCTCTCATGTTCAGCGATTGCCTGTACAGTCTTCAGTAAACTCTTTTGCATGTATCATTTAATGGTTATGCGTGAGGTCAGCGTCCAGGTCAAAGATTGTAGGTGCTAATGTGGGAATATTGTCTCTGTCTGTAGGTCTCGACCTGGGCATGTGTGTCCGAGCAGAAAGTGAGGAGAATAGTGATGGTCCGCAGTGTGAGGCCTGGTGTCATCTCAACACCTCCTCAGATAAGAGACGAGGTGTGAGGAGCACATGAGTGAACAGGGTCGCTAGACCGTCCTCGCTTAATGCAATTCTGCTCGATTAACCTTTTACACTGTGATAGAAAACATAAATATGAATGCAATTATCATATCACACTTAAGTTGTAAATAATTTACCGGAAGTACAAAACAACAAAGTTTACATTGTCTGCTTAGTGCTCACCTTGCTTCACCATATGTTGTGTTTTTCTTTCAGATTAGCAGAGGTGTGGTTGATTCAATCTCTATGTGATAAATACACATGCAATTCCAAACATGACAGTCAAAGAGATTTAATGGTGAGAAGACATAAATCAAATTAGGATTAAAGGGATAGTTCATCCAAAAATGAAAAAACCTCAGGTTGTTTCAAACCTGTATACATTTTTTTGTTTCAATGAACACAGAGAAATATATTTGGAAGAATGTTAGCAATTTTCAGTTCTGGGACATCATCCACTACCATAGTAGGAAAAACATATTGTATTTTTTTTGTTCTGTTGAACACATAATGAGATATTTTGAAGAATTTAGGAAAACAAAGAGTACTCGGGCACCTTTGACTATACCATTTAATTCTTCCTACTATGGTAGTCAATGATGTCCCGGAACTGAAAATTACTAACATTCTTCCAAATATCTTTCTCTGTGTTCATCGGAACAAAATCATTTATACAGGTATGAAATTACATAAGGGTGATTAAATGATGACAGAATTTTCATTTTTGAGTAAAATATCCCTTTAAATCGCTGATAAAAATGAGATGTTTCAGATCTATGCATTGTTGCACGAACAGAGAACCAACATCAGTGACATATTGTTGTAGATAAAATACTTTTAAAAATATGTCATTTCTTTAAAATGCTGAAAATATTTTTTTTTCTGATCCTTTGATTATCAAAATACATTTTTTAGACCAATATTCCTGGCCGAAAAATTGATGGATGGGATTTTTTGAATCTCACATTAGTTCCAAAGGAGTTGGGGGTGTAGGCGGAGAATAAAAATGGGTTGTCCCTTAGTGAATAGTGATAACTTTGAGCCTCGGCCAAACTGAAAATCTTTTCACTTTGAATCTACTGTAAAAAAATCCTGTTAATTTACATGGAAATTTAACAGCAAAATGCTGTTTTCGTTTAATAGCAGTATGTTACTGTTTTATACAGTGCATTGTGGGAAGACGTGTTCACTTCAGGTTAGTGGTCGAACAACCACAGTATGTCACTGTTATTTAACAGCATTATACCATATTTTCCTATCTGCGCCATTTTGGATTATCAGCATGAGGTACGTCTGCACCTTTATCTATGGTTGTAATATCTTTAAATTAAATGTTAGATCTTAAATATCCAGTGAAGTTTTTATTATTTAATAACATTTCCTGTTTTAATCAGGCAAAGTTTTTCTGAAAACAACGCTAAAATATGCTGGGTAGCGGAAAACTTCTGAAACAGTGAATGGGTAGCGTTAGCTAACAGGAGATTCAAATGCTCGTGACTAAAAGGTAAGAATTACCCTAAATTTAATCTAACCTGTACGTTTTACTAATATCTGTGTAAAAGATGAATCTGGAACGATCTAAATCAATTATTGTTTTTGTGTAGTTACACTTTTAATGTGCGCTTTCTGTCCATGTAGGTGAGAAATATTTTATATTGTCTGCAAATTCGCCTGATTTTTCGTGTTATCTTAAAATCCATTTAATATAGTATGTTACTCACTGATTTATTATAGATCAGTGATGCTATCAAGTATGTCTAAAAATACCGTTAAGTTATAAAGATTCGGTCAAGCTGTTGTAATACGTGCTGGTAAGCTTTCCGTGTGCATGCATTGATGGTAAGATACATTAAACAGTTAGTTTATTAAATATTTATGTTTTGGTAACTGGGTAGGCCTATATAAGTAAAATCCCTAATTATTGTCTGATTACTGTGCATGTGTCAATTTCAAAACCACTGCTGGCTTGATTGCCACCTATGTGACCAAAATATATATTTCTTTCCAAGGAGGAAGTCTAATGGCTCACTTTGCAGAGAAGCAAGAAAAAACATTATTCTTCAAAAAAATTTAAGTTTTTCTTCAAATTAATTGTGGTTGTTAGTTTTTATATGAACAAATGTGTGGGAATGCTTCAATCAAATATGACATATTTATTACTCATATGATTCGTATGACCATAGTTCTAATTCTAATTTTTATTTTAATGGAGAAATGATGTCTGTTTGTTTCGTCAACACAAGCAGGGTACCTTAAAACTCTAAAAAGGACACAAGGGCAACCATTAGCTTAAGACTTTTTTCTGGTGATTTTTTTGGTCCAAAAGCAGTCTGATTCCATTTACAGAGGTGGCCAAAATTATAAGAACACTAGTTTTTTTACCAGCTAAAAAATGGTTTTAAGTCAGTTATTTCTATCTTTCGCTGTAGTCTGTCAGTAGGAAATATCAGTTTACTAAAAGTATTCATTTTGCCATTAATTGTAATAATCCAGTGAGATTTTTGTTTGCACAAGGAGTCTGACAACAGCCAGTTCTTCACATAGAGATCTGATCTCATCATCATCATCATCATCATCCAGTCTGTCTGAAATGACATGAAGTACCAGAACAAACTAAGACAAAGTAAATCCAGAAGACCTGTGGCAATGTCTCCAAGATGCTTCAAGAAACATACCTTTTAACTGTTGTTTAACCTGCTTGTATGTTGTAAACCATGTTTTCATTTGTTTGTTAAAGTGAGAGTTCACCCAAAAATGAAAATTGTGTCATCATTTACTCACCCTCTTGTCATTGTAAACCTGTATAACTTTCTTTTTTTCTGCATAACACACAGGAAGACATTTTGAATAATGTTTCTTAACCGGCCCTCATTCACTTGCATTGGGTTTTTGTCCATACAATAGATGTGATTGGGTGTCGGCGCTGTTCTGTTACCAACTTGTGTTCTACAGAAGAAAGAAAGTCATAAAAGTTTGAAATAACCAGAGGGTGAGCTAATGATGACAGAATTTTTTTTTTTTTTTGACGAACTATCACTTTAAACCTTTTTGTTTTTTAATTGAATGATTTTTTATTAACTTTTTTCGTTTTAGGTTAGTGACATTGATTTGAAGCTACATTTGTATTTTATGTTAAGGCATTTATAATGCCTTACTGTGTCTTATTTGTTTTTGTTTAGTTGCTTTACGAAAGCCATTTTTGTATTTTTATACGTTATGGGTGCTTTTTTGTTGCACCAACAAACAAAGCATATAAAATCTGATGTTGAATAGGAATAAAGAAAAGATGAAAAAAGAATAAGTTGGCTTCATTGTTTTTTATCCACAAATATAAAATGCAGGGTATAATTGCATTACAATTAAAATTAGTTGACTAGTATGTAAATTAACAGCTGTATGCTGCTAAGTAACATTAGTATGCTGTTCTTAAAACAGTATCAGGCTGCTAAATAACAGTTGTATGCTGTAGCTAATAAAACAGTATCATGCTGTTAATTGAAATAACAGTAACCCGCTGTTATTTAACAGTATAAAGCTGGCAACCACAGCTGCCAGATTACCGTTTTTTTTGCAGGATAATTTTTTACAGTGTACGCTGGTATTTTAATCACTAAAATTAGGCCTAATTTCACTATAAAAAGTATATAGCTGTGATCATTTTTGTTTAATTCTGTGAACTACTTCTGTTTAATTCTGTGAAATATTTCTCCCAAATTTGAAATTAAAATATTGTTTGTATCTTATTTGCATTTATTTGCAGACAATGAAAACTGGAGAAAAAGGGCATCATAACAGAAAAGATGCTCTGTATTTTTTCAGACCTCAAATACAAACAAGACAACAAGTTCATATTTACTTTTAAGCAATACATCAGTCGTATTTGTACATGTATTTAGAAAAACTTTTTATTTGATATCCTTGATTTTTATCAGTTTTCATGCAGTTTTGTCATGCTGTCAGTCTTTCGCATTGCTGTTGGATGACTTTGTCACACCTCGGTTTGAGTTTGTCGAAATTTAACAGACACTGGACTGGAATGGACACAATACTTCTAGAGATGCTGATTAATTTAAAATTTGAAATGGTCTCTTAATTTTGGCTATATATAGACCGTTTCATCGGACTCTGACCCCAGTTAACTTCCGGTTTGTGTTTAATTTATATGATCATTTTACTGTATGATAATTGTATTGAATAAGAGATTTGCTGAATTTTCTTTTTATTAAATAAACAATTTGTTGAATGGGTCCTTTAGTTTTGACGCATTTAAACAAACCGTATGGTACAGTGACATCTAGCGGTTGAGATTGGTATCGCAGTCTTAATTCAAAATGTTGGAGAGACAAGTTTAGCCAAGTAGCGGTTCTTCTCGGTTTCTTTTTAATGTTATCAGAAATAATGTACAGGCACTCTATTGTTGGTGAATGTGTACCAAAAGTTAATCTGGGGCGTCACAAAAGTGCGCATGCGCAGGAACGTTTGTTTAAGTTGTTAAGATGAAACCGTCTACACACACACATAATAGGCATTATATACTTTATTATAGAGTACTCAACACATGGTATTCTTGCAAGTCTTGCCAATGATTAACTAGAGATACATTCAGATACATAATCAACCAATTGAAATAAGAATTTACAATAATAAGATCAGATTATCAGGCTATATCTGTGTTTAGGTGCTGGTGTGGGAACAGGGATGCAGGTCGTGGTGCGTGTCTTGTGTAACTGGGTGCCAGCAGACAGAGCAGAGGAAGGTGAGAGAAGTGTGTCCGAGGAGGTGTGGGGGCTGGTGTCTCCATACACACCTCCTCAAATGAGCTGAGGTGTGATGCTTATGTGAGAAAAACTGGGTCACTGAAACGAACACACTGACCATGAACATAGGTCATCCTCATAATGGAAGATTAATGTAAACATTTCATTTTCCTTTGGTTACTGTGGATACCAAAGTATGTCTGGATAAGGTAATATTTTATCATCTTCAGACTAGTTTCTGAATCCAATATGCAGTATCCCTTGGCCCACTGTGACACATGAGACACAAGAGAATCAAGGCTGTTTGATGCCCATGCAGAGGAAACTTTTGTTGCTCAGAGGTTGCTATTTCATAGCTTACAGGGTTTGATGGAGTTTTCTTTTATGCTTCATTTAAATATCAACTTCAGTCTCGGATATTTCTCATAAAATTGCATAGAAGAAATAAAAACAGAAACAAATGAGACAATTGTGTAGAATAAATGAATGTAGATTGTAGAGGTAAAATATTCTGGAAGATTTGATGAGGAATGTTCAAGTTCATATTGAAATCTTCAATAACATTGACTTTTAATTGCAGAATTGGCAAATCTGAGCTGAGTTTGTGACATTGTCAAGATCTCTTTTAAAATTATATAGGAGACTGTGAGATTTTTGGCTCTTCAGTAATCTCATTGATATCAAGTAGAAATATTAAATAGATCTTATCTGTGATTTGTCTTGTCTATGTGTGGTTCTGATTCGAAAACAGTATTGTCTACATATTTTGCTACTTTAAAATGCCTGAGATTCCTTAAAACTAAAAATAACAAAACACGAAAATACTTTTTAACTGATTTAAAAGAAGAAAAATCAATAGTTTCGATCCCAATACCAGCTTTGGGATTCTTCTATACCCTCATTTCTGTGAATGAAGGACCAGACATTTTATGCAACATGACCTGCATCTGCATCTATAATTCTTACTTAATTTAAATGTTACTTCATGTAAATTACGGTGTGCATAAGATTTAAAGGTGATCTTACTAAGGTTTCAAACAAAAGGAGTGCCCCCTGCTGGATGTTTTGCTATTGATTCACATGTGCACTAAGTAAGGCGTGTTCATACTTGTAGTTCGGTTCGTTTGGTTCTTTTGGTCCGGACCAAAAAATACAAAAATAACTTTAGTCCTGGTTCGCTTAGCGTTCACACTGGCATTTTAATAGCGAACCTAAATATTTCGAACCTAACAGCTTACGTGTAAAGTCGCAACGTGATTGGACAGCTTTTATGATTTATATTTTAAAACGGAACTTACTGGATATCCAAAACAATGCTGTGAGCTGGGTTATACATGCTCAGTGTATGCCTGCACATATGAGGGTATTTTTAGCAAGCCGGTAACTCGCGAAGACCTCATGAAGTGTTTAAAGCAGTCATAACAGCGCCAGGATTTCCTCCGTTACATGCGCAAGCACATATCTAATAAACACTCCTTTTATATGAACAAATCGCTTGATTTTCGGGTCGTATATTGTTATCACTTCCTGGTTTTGGTTCGGTTCGATGCCTTTGGTCCGTGTTGCGTTCATATTTCAATTAGTTTGAAAGTGGACCGAGACCCATCTTTTCAGCGGTCGCGAGCCGATTGTTTGGTGAGCACCAGGGTTCTGGCAGCGTTACACAAATGAACCACACTTACAGTTATTGCACCAGAGTTCGTTTCAATCGAACCAAACATGGCATATGTGAACACACCCTAAATGATGTATGTACATCTGGGTGGATCAGATTTGAATAAGAATATCGATGCCGATGTGGGAACACTGATGTCAGTTCTGGGACATGGAAAGAGGAGCTCGGAGAAATGGATCCGTGGAGGTGTGAGGACTGGTGCCTCCAGGCACACCTACTCAAATGAGCCGTGGCGTGATGCTTATGTAGACGTGAGAATGACTAGGTCACTGGAATAGAACAGAACTGGACACTCTGACCCTGAGCTGAGGTCATACGGTAAAAATTGTCATTTTAACCCAACTTAATAGAGAAACCAAATAAAGAGAAAAATGTAAGCTATCTTTTGGTGTAATTCACAGACCAATGAAAGAAAATAAAGCATATAAGAAATATGAATATCAGACATTATGGTTCCTTTCACGTGTGAAAGTCAATCAGACATTTTAATTACACTTTACACAAAAGTTTCATTCATTAACATTAGTTAATACATTACTAACATGAACTAACAATAAGCAAAATAATTCTTGCAGCATTGACTTTTGATAATTATAGAATCAATATAAATACAATTATTCATTGTAATGTATTGTAATAATCTGTGCGTTAACTGATGCTAACAGACTTTTGATGTTAAAAATGTATTTGCTAAATTAACATTAAGTAGGCCTTAGAACAGCTTTTGAAGTAGTTCAGTGTTGATTCATGTAGTTAACTCGTGCAAGTGTTACTGAAATTTCCACTCAAATCTTGTTAGAAAAAGGGACTGTTTCTGTCTTTTTTTTTTGCAACATGTAGGTAGGCCTACCATTTGTGTTTTATTCTAACTTTAATTCTATATTAAACATTTACACTTTGGTTCCAGGAGACACACACCAGTAGGTTATGAAATTGCACTAAGTAATTTGCCAGGGGTGAAACACAGGGCTATAAAGGCAATGATGCTTGTGATATAACAGTTAAACTATATGCAATTATAGTCCTTATACTGTAACAGTTTCACCAAAATCCATCTTTATTTTAACAGAAGGTTGTTAATTAAACTTAAAAACACAACATAGAGCTGATATTGCATTTTGACTGGTTTACATGTAAAGCAAGATTAATGTTTTGTTTTTAATACAGGTATATTTTGAAAGTAGGAAACAGAATACAAAAAAATGTATTAATATTTTACGATAAAAAAGTTTAAAAAGTACATATTATAATGTGTGTCAATTAGTTCTTGTTTTTTTTAGAATTATTTTCAAATAAATGAGCTCAAATTCATATTTTCTTGTTTCTTTGACTAGATAAATAAAATATAAATATAAAAATATTTATATCAATACAAAAAGGCAGGTTATGTCTTTTTAATGACACAATGCAGTTAAAAACAAAACATGATCAACAAAACCCTGATCTGCTTAAAAAGTATACAGCTGTATGTTTCTTCATTGTTTCTTTATCTTTAAACAGCATTGTGCTTCTTTCGCCAGTAAATCCAGAGCAAGAGTTGGTGAATCTGAAAAGGTTATGGAATTTCTTCTCAAATACTTCACTGCATTCAAAACATTCAATGATTAAGTCAATCTTGGCTTGAGGGAAGGGTTATGGGCTGGTCACCGCATTGTTAAAATATTTCAAAAACATATAACTTCATCATCATTCAAAACCAGTGGGACACACTGTTGCTTAAATGTAAATTATGACCAAAGCCAATTTTTGTCGTCAGCTAACATTTTGTGACATAGGCCTACTTATGTTTTAATACAAGCCATGTGAGTGTGTAGCATTTTATCCCGCATTTTAAAGAAAAACATAATGAATTGCAAATTTTGAGATTTGATAGCTATGGCGTACTCAGACTAATCATGATAATGTTGTTTTAAATTAAAGATTTGTGTTGACTAGCTTTAAAGAAAACACATTTGTCAGACATGTGGAGAAGAGGGCTGGTGATTACTGACATTCCTGACCATGGGGGAGAAGATTTTTTAAGAGCTCTTAGTGGCAGGGGGTTTCCAAGACTCTGAGATCAGCAAATGTTAAAACAGACTGGGACTAGACAGACCCCCATAAGCCAGAAGACTCCCAAATGAACAGAATAAACAACATGCCTCTTACTGCCACCCTCGATGCCATCTATCTATCTATCTATCTATCTATCTATCTATCTATCTATCTATCTATCTATCTATCTATCTATCTATCTATCTATCTATCTATCTATCTATCTATCTATCTCTCTCTCTCTCTCTCTCTCTCTCTCTCTCTCTCTCTGTCTCTGTCTCTGTCTCTGTCTCTCTCTCTCTCTCTCTCTCTCTATCATGTTTTAATTTATCTTTCTTTGCCGATCGTGCACTTGCTCGTCATCTGCTCAGTAATTAGATTAGTAACGCAAACACTTCAGTTTCATTAACGTTATTTGATGATCTCATCACGCGTTATCTCTAATGTTGAAGTAATAGCACGTCGCTATCTCGCGCTGTCCATTTGTGCCTTTTGCCTAACGCGGGTCAGTTTGCTGGCCCTGCAGGAGGTCCGCGTGACGCAGTCTCGCAAATTTGCTTCTCCAAATGGAGCAATGGAGTCCATCAAGCCCCCATTAGGACCTCATTAAATTCGCTTAGTGAGATTTTTTGCACCCTTCTTAACGGGCTGAGGTGCGAACGCGTGCTTTAGCACAAACAGCGCCCGAGGCGCTCTGACTGACCGGAGATCGGTTTTTAATTTGGGCGGTTTGGTGATTCTGGTATGTTTATGAGTTAAGAGCTGTCTTCAGATCGGTGGATGATGTCGGTTAGAAGCGATAGACGTTAGAAATGGAGAATAACACGTTTAAGCAGTCTACGTATAATGAGTTTTTGTTTTATTTTTGTCCTTTTGCTATTATACTGTAAAGAAAAGAAAAGTAGCCGGTAATTAAACTTACTTGCTGAAAAAAACAATAGAACCATGCCCAAAACACAATAGAAAATCTAATAGATTGAATGTTTATAATGGGAATTGTATTAGTTTTAATGGAAAATATAATGGTGTCTGGTATGTGATGGTTTCTTTTGGTGGTATTATCTTGAACATGGGAAGCAATAGAACACCATTAAATCATTTTGGAATAACGCCCAGAACACAACAAAAAAGGAATTTTGTAATGGTTTTAATGGAAAAGCTAATGGTTCATAATGGTATTTTAATGGAAACTAGTAGATGGTTTCTACTTTTTAGAAGACAATTGTGCTTTTTAAATAAATTATTACAGTGTTTAGGACGTATCCCTGCTGAAACAATCGAAAATATCACACATAGGTTCAATGGTTATAATGTGTCATAATGGGAGTTGTGGCAATTGGTTTTAATAGAAATTACGATGGTCTCTATACATATAAATAGCCTAACATAAATGATTTTTGTAATGTTTCAATGGTGAACGGCTCGTGGTTTTAATGATATTTAAATGCAACATTTAAAATTGGTATTTTTAGGGGGTTTTTTAGCATGGAAATTGCTGTCAATGTTTCATTGTTTCCAGTCTTAATTTAACGTAGCCTCAAAACATTATATATGGTCCCTCTCCTGTGTCTCCCCCCCATCGTCTTTCTCGCAGATGGTGTGCAAGTTTGCCCCTCTGTGTTGTTGCAATAACCTCGGGGTACCAGATTTCTCACCCTCACGCTGCGGCGCACTGTTTATACAACTGGAGAAGACTTCACACCAAAATGTCTATAGCAGCCTCTATCCCGATCATTTGGCAAACAGCACCACAGCCTCCCCAAACCCCCTCCTAAAAAAGCTGAAGTCATTTGGCATTGGCACCAGCGTTCTGCCTCCGCCCCTGCGGCTCCAACTTAATATAAACCCGGAGAGCGACTCCGCTTCATTCATTCACTTCACTGCGGAGGAAAGCGGCTCATCTTCCAGCAACAGGACCATCGCTCGGAGGGAGATCTTCCAAACCAGGACTATTTGGGACTATCAGCCCACGAAAACAGACATGAATTCTGTGTGTTTTGCCGCTCCTCTTTCTAACACAATGAAGATGCAGCAGCCAAACAGCAGGTGAGCCTTACCTACTCCATCTTTTCTGTTTGTTATGTAATATAATTTTATCAATGAGCTTTGGTAAATTACAAGTTAAAAGCACACAGGTAGCCTACAATAAACTGCGATATATTGTAACATGCACCTGAATGACGATGCGTATTAGCATATTAAAATAAAATGGTTTGTATGATCTTATTTGTGTGGTCGTAAATTTATGTAGGATATTACATTTTTGTGTGAAATGTTTGTCTATAATATTCGTACATTTTATTCGCAAGTTTTTTACGTGATCGTTTGATTGACACTGACCATGTTGCTCGTGTCTGTTTCACAGCCCAGCTTCCCTGTGGAGACCGTGGCTCGTGACCAGAAAGGATGCACAAACTGAATGCCGGAGAATGAAGCTGGCTTGTGTACGTTTTTTTCCCACCTTTGCGGTTGCAAATGGAATCTCAGCGTTATTGAAGTCAAAAAACACACAATTCATCAGTCCACAGCTAATAACAGCACCTGTGAGAATGTGCAATTTACACTATGTAAATTTGAATCTCAACAAAATGATATGGTGACTCATAGAGATCAATAAAGCCAGCAGCAGGTAACTTGAAAGCGTCAGACAGGCATGTGGTGAGCATTAGGCCCGCTACGCCCGAGCAGAAGGTGTGACCGTCAAGCTGTTTCATTGACACCGAGCCACGCATTGACGCATAGTAAGGCTGAGAGCAACTGCAGCACCAGAGACATTCTGCCATATGGCACCACTGTCCGAGTGTGAACGCTGAGCCTGTGCCCGGAGACGAGGTGTAGGGAAAAACAGCTCCCAGAGAGCAAGCGCACGCTTGCCAAGATTTAAGTAGACACCTCTAGGTTTGGGGAGGCAGTTGGAATCTGTTTCCCACAAACACTTTAGCCTGACACCCTCCATGTCACAGCTTTCGCATCCTGCCCTCGGTGTTATGCACCCACGAAGCTGGCAGGGATATCACCTCATAAACAGCGGACAGGAAGCGTTGTTTGACGGTTTGCGTTTTGTACATGTGGTCTTACACGTCTTTTCTCACTCTTTACAGCCTTACGCCAGGCCAGAAGTACACGGCAACACTGCAACAGATGGCAAAACGCAGTCTTTCCAGCACCCTGTCAGGTCAGTACTTTTATTTTGGTTGTGCAATGGTTTTGTTTTGCAATGTGATTTAATCCAAACCATTAAAGACTAATTATTTTCAAATAAGGCTTATTTTAATGGTGAAAACCTCATTTGCACCCAAGCGCTTGTGTGTTTTACGATTTTCAAATTGCTCGTTAATGTTAGTTTTGATGAAACATTATAATAACAGTGTTTTTTATTTGTGTTTTAGGCTTTACTGGCCCAGATCAAAGTCTTTTGACTACCTCTTCAGCGATGGCGAAGCTCTGCTCAGAAATTTCCCCGTGCAGGCCACCATCAACTTTTATGATGAGTCGGACAGCGAAGATGAGGAAGACAGCTGTGAGGACGATGAAGACAGCGACAATGAAGAGTGTCTTAAACTTAACGGACACTTCACCAGCTACAACTGAGTCTTCAAATTCATCCTTGTTTATATAACTGTACGGTTCTGTGATTTTAGGATGCTGAGAAGTTCACAAACTCAATATAGTCACTGGATAAAACCACTTTATATGCTCCCAGAGAAGTCAATGCATTAATAATTCAGTGTGTGGACATCTTTTTTTCTCTCAAAACAGAACAGATAAGTCTTGCATATAAGTAATTCTTGTTGGGAACAGCAAAGTGCATTCCCACATTGGGAAGTGTTGTTTCAGATGTATCTCAGGGTTCTTGCCTTTTCTTTTTTGTACATAAAAGTCTATTTGTATTCTATTATTCACATGCTTAACTTATGACTTTTGTGTATATATGTATTTATGCCAGATTTTCTACTTTTTTACTATTGGGTTAAAATAAAATCTATTTAAATGAGTGCAAACCTTGTATTTAGTTATTTTTTGGGCTTCAGATAAATGTCTTTTTTTAACTGACTCATGTTTCTTTGATGTTGTCAGACCCTATCTTTTGGCTAGAAGAGGGTCTGCTGTTTGTCCAGGTTTCAAAGAAAAGAGGTTTGATAAAGGACAATGACAATGTCCTCTTAAGAGAGTCTGAAGATTTGGAAAGTCACAATCAACAAATACCTAATTGGTTGGTTTTATTAGCTCTATGAATAGACAATTAAAAAAGTTTCCTATTGTTTAATGTTGTTAACAATATTAAAAAACACCTTTCTCAATTATGCTGCTCTGTTCTCTATATCTTTAACTCTGTTCCTGCTTGGAAACATAGTTTTGTATACTTTCTCATTTGTAGACTCGAAATGTTCAATGTTTACTTATTTGTAAGTCGCTTTGGATAACTGCACCTGTTAAAATAATAAATATAAATGAAAATTAACAGTTCCTTATAGAAAAAAAACATTAAAAAGGTACAGGCCCAGTTTCGCAGACAAGGTTTAGCTTAAGCCAGGACTATGCCTTAGTTAAATTAGGATGTTTAAGTCGCTTTTCTTAAAATACCTTAGATAAAAATATTACAAGTGTGCATGAGATAACAATGGATATTACAAATTTTAAGATATCAGGGCCATTTATTTTCAGTTAAGACAGCTCAAACTTTTATTTTAGTCTGGGACTAAGTCTTGTGCTGCCTTCATGTGCTCTCGGAAATTCGAAAATTCCATTTTAATGTTACTAAATCCAGATGTTACTTCCGGGTTGAAGTGGGAATTATCGAATTTCCGAGAGCACATGAAGGCAGCCTTACATTTAGCAAATATTTTAATTTGAGAAAATGTAATAAAATTTGATTTATTTTTTAATTGCAACTGTCGGACATGTTAATTAATAACTAATAGTAATAAATAAATAAACAATGCTTTAAAGATTCCAGTGAGGAACGCGTGAAAATGAGCGTTCAGACTTATGGGTAATGTTGTCTTTTAACACAAGGCGCGGCATCACGAGGGACCCGTGACTCTATTTTTATATCATAGTCTTTCTCTAATAAAATTTAATTTGGTGTTTTTGCTCCACGTTCATGCCGATAAGAATAAAACAAATATAGACTAGGAATACATGGGCAAATGCTTCTTGAAATAACCTCGGAGAGCTGTAGACGTGCGCACACACAAACTACAGTACCCAGTTTATTTTCCCCCATTCCCCAAAGAAGCTGATTTTGCGTGTACGTAATCATCACTGGATTTCATTGGACGATCGGGGAAAATCCGTGGCTCCCATTGGTCCATCCACTTATCAGTCAAACGACATCTGTGACTCATGTGGGTGCTCCCTTGTTGGAAACAGGGATGGAAATGGACTAGCAATTGCAACAGCCTGGATGGTAGGCTTTGTTATTTATTTGTATCTTCCCCCGAGTGAGAAACATACACGTTGTTTTGTTTTAGTTCTACGACAACTAAAAATATCATTACACGACCATCGTCGCGTTTTCCAAATGTGCATTTTTAAGAACACAAGAAAGCCCTCTAAGGACTACATTCAGCTGCTCAGACCGAATGTATCTGATTCATATTTTATGTACTTTTAAGGAAGCTAGCGATCTTTAGAAACTGTAATTACAGTACATTATTTTGTCATTATTTCCCGTCACACTTTTTTCAAGCCGGCGAAAATCCAGTCACACTTAAAAGTCGACAGGATTTATCTATGCTTTAATGTTTTCTCGTTGTTTCTCTTTAGTCACAGTTGCATCGTGTGTTTTTAAATATATGTAGTTTTATTGTTAATAAACGTAGAGGTATGGTGGTCGTATATTTTTAAACGATACTAACTAGTGAATTAAATGAATTGGTTAAGAAGTGAGCTCAAGTGATATAAATTTAGCTCGTGCATCTTTCTATCTACCCGCTCCGTTACTATGGGAACCTCCTCCCCCGCCCCTCCTCCATCCCTGTCAGCGGATCTTTTACGTGCAGTAGCTTACATAGATATGTACAGCTAGATATCAGCTAACAGATGGCAACATTCAATGTTCTGTGGTTTGAGGGGGGGGGGGAAGCCTGTTACTCTTATAAAAGTGTTTGGAAATAATGTTTAAGCCACTGAAGTTATTTTGTTGGACTGTTTTAATCTGTTGTTTTGTTAAACCACAGGTCAATTGATAATACAAAGTTACCAACAATCATTTAGAGACAAATGAAAATTAGACATGATATATGCTTAAGAAAAGACAATTGTGTTTTCTCATCTTTCCAGGTCAAAATACCTCAGATTAAGTTCTCTAGTGGTAGCATGGCTGCAGGTAAAGACCATATCATCCATACTGTATAATATCTCTCATTTACTTCTGTTGTCCAGCTCTTTGTCAAAAAGTATAGGGCATATTATCATTAGTATCGCTAAGATATGAACCTTAAAGTCCTTAAAGATTTCTGACTATGAAATAAAAATAGCCTTGTTAAATGTCATAAACCTTGATGTGTCACATCTTTTTGGGTTCCTTTAGACCCTCAGGCCTTCAACTGTGCTGCACTTATTTTAACTTTGAAAGAACCTCATGAAATTAGGATATTAATCCTAGAATATTAATAAGGTTTCATGAGAACGATGAATGGATGGAGAATTATCCTGAGAATAATGACAAAAAAATGTATAATTGGGCAATTCCAGTGTTATGGATGTGACATTTTCAGTCAAAACCTGAAAATAAATTCTCAGAAAAAGTATTTATTACCAGTATATTGAATCATCTGTTTATATTTTACCAATCCCCTGATGGTAGAGTCCAGATATCAGAAGAACATCAGTCTGTTTATGAGTTTTTTATTTTTTTTTAAATCATGTTACAGAGGACGCACATTTTTAAGAGACAACATACTTTGTAGGATTTCTGTGAGTTAAAATGTACAAACCAGCAGCGATAGTACACAACAAATAGATGTTTTATTTTAATGTGCCCATTTATGAGGAATCTGGACCATTATGGATATGACAGTTTATTTACCTTACTGTGGAAAACTACGCTTTACACAAAAAATGCTTTAAAAACTTTAGGAGAGACTTCACATGGGTATTTAAACCAGCAAATATTGACATCTGACCTATCAGTATGATGTAAACCGTTGGTAAAAACTAAATTTTTTCATTTTAAGGTTAACATTTGCATGGAATTGCCCATTGTTAAAAGTAATCGAAAAATGTATAGACATGGCATGTATCTTGATTGTAGAGTTTATCTTTTTAAAAGACTCTGGGAAAGCCAGATACTACACATACACTAACAGAAACAAACACAGAGAATCTCTTCAAGAACATGTTATGAATGTAACTGTACGTTGTTTGCTGTGATAACACCTTTTTCTTCAGTAAATCACAAAGATGTCTTTCTGTCTCAGCGTTCCTGGATGGAAAGGATGCAAACTCTCTCCTCAAACGTTTTCCACGTGCTAATGGCTTCTTGGAGGAGTTTCGGCAGGGCAACATTGAGAGGGAGTGTGTTCAGGAGAGCTGCAGCTTTGAGGAGGCCAATGAAGTGTTTGAAAACAAGGAGCGAACGGTAATTTTTTGCATTACTTGCGCCTCCGATGGCACAACTTTTTTACTATGATTTCAATCTTGGCTAAAGTTGACCTTCTTTCTCAGATGGAGTTCTGGAAGAAACGCAGCATCTACACAGTGAACAGCAGCGCTGATTCACGCTCAGATCGTCCGGACACTGTGTACATGGTGGTGCCGCTCCTCGGCGTGGCTCTTCTCATCATCATCGGGCTCTTCCTTATCTGGCGCTGTCAGCTGCAGAAAGCCACGCGACGACGTCCGGCTTACACCCAGAATCGCTATTTGGCTAACCGCAACACCCGCAGCCTTCCACGCATCCTGGTGCATCGCGACCCACCCTCGCATTCAGAGAACTCTCATGGCAACGAGAGGCCCAGTGTGGTGGTCAGTGGTGTGGAGAGGGGTGGAGCTTCTGTCTCGTCCCAGGATGCCCATCATCCCAGTAACCACACCCAGAACAATCGCTCCCTGTACGTACAAGATTCATCTTTGTCTGTGGCATCCCACTTGTCTGGGGCCACCCCACCACCCTCCTATGAAGAAGTTACCGGCCACTTAGAGAGCAGCAGCGATGAGACTACTGCCCCCTACAGCGATCCGCCGCCTAAATATGAGGAGATTGTTTTAGAAAAGTGAGAGAAAAGTGACACAACAGTTTGTCTCGCCACTAAACGTTAGGGAACATTTGATGTGATGCACTAGTTCCCAAGCACTTATCCTAATGTGGGTCTCACTCAGAAGGGAGTGTGCAAGTTTTGACCTCCCGAGTCATAAGCGGTTGCCTTGTGTTGTCGGTCAACACGTGGACTGCTCTGGTAACATGGTTGTGTTTTATAAATTTGCATTCTAGAGTTGATGTATGCAAGGTGTCCTCTAGACTCCTGCCTTCACGTTTTCTTCGCACAACAAATATCTTCATTCCGCGCACCTTTTTGCTTCGCTTGAGCTTTCACGGCACAATGCATGACTCGGCTGCTACCCTTTAGAAAGACGCTGTATAAAAGTAAGCGAGAAATAGATCCATCCCTCGATGGGAGATGCCAAGTTCCTGTGCGCGGAATCATAATCGCATTGTCGGGTATCAAGCTTCAGAGTCTGCTAGCCAAAAAAAAAGCGTGTGGGAAAAACAGGATGATGTGCCAAATCGAATTGGTATGTCCTAGGAATGACCAGACAGTCTGTGACTACACGATGTAAGAAAAACGTAAATTGGATGATCATCACATTACCATCAATGTGTGAAGTCAGTTGTTTAAGGCCGAGTTGATTTCCGAGAAACATAAACCCTGTGAATTCTTATACCAGCAGTATGTCTAAAAACATGGCGACAGAGAAGTCCTTAGAATTAGTAATAAACTATCACATGATGTAGATTGTAAGTACGACAAGCTAAATCGCATATATGTGAAATCACCTGTTTTGTCAAAGATGCACTCTTACACGTATGCACACAATCTGCTTGTTTACAGTATAGACACAAACACAGAAATTTAAACAGAATGTTACACGCTTCTATGTTTTTTACCTCTGAAAACAAAAACTCAGTATTTAGGCCTTAGATACATGTACAAATAGTTAATCAAATAGTCTGCTTAGCAGTTCCAAGCTGCCTACAGTTATTGAGAGATTTTACCTCAAATGCTGTGCTCACACAATCACTCTCTCCCAAAACACAAATGCACAAAAACCCTCCCCAATCGTGGATAATACAACATTCCAGGCCTTCGAATTCCCGTTTTCTTCTCCCCTCGACTGTTTACAATGTCTTTTCTCTTTGTTTTTTACAACTGCTTAAGAAACTGTGCGAATTTGTATAGTTTTGTGTAGTTTTAGACATCACCGGGTGCTATACTGTACTATAATGCTGCTTGTTTTCACTTTGTGTTAACCCCCACTGTCTCTCTGCGTGTGATGTTTTGCTTGTGCTCAAACTAGTCAACCAAACTGCCCGTTTGTAACGTGCGGCTAAATCGTGTTTTCCAGCTCAGGTTAAAACCAACGAACTGCTGACGTTGCAGTAAACGTGTTAATAATCTCTCACACTGCCAACCTTTGAGTGACCGGGATGCGTCGAAAGATAGCGGTATTGTAACTAAACAATATCGCAGTATTACATGCGAGACTGATATTGTAAAAGTGTTGGGTGAAGCACTAAAACTGACAGAGCCTTAATGTAATTGTGCTGTATTACAAAATGCTAATTGTACAAAAAAGGTCCTTAACTTAACCAAACACTATCATCCAAACAATCAGAATGGATTGAATACAAAAACAAGCACAGTAGGGTCGGATGACCTTGCGTATACTCAAAGATCTTCGATGATGGGAAAATGTAGCTGTGTAGACAAACCGTTGACTTGGATTGTGTCTCTGCTCATGTCCCAATGATCAATCCCACAATGCCCTGACGGGCTGTCTTTTGCATTGATGGAGCACCCTGCTTCGACATTGTATTGACAGAGGCTGGTATAAACTGCGGATCAGGTTCAGGGTTGGTTGTTGTTAAAGACTGATAGCAGAGACAACTCAGATCTTCAGCGGATGATGAGTGTTGAGAGGTGGGCTGGACTGGAGGGCTGTGTGTGACTGTGTCTAATGTTTAATGTCACACTATTTCAGAGGTAGCAAGATCTGGATGTAGGTGGTTTATCTATATTTTAGACTGAAAGAAAATTGTATGTGTTGGAGAATATGTGTGTGTATATGTGATGTGTTCACATGCCTGTTGCCAGCACCTATGAAGAATGTGCCACAGAAGCCACATACTTTATGGTTTATATGCTAAATGTGTTATATACAATACCAAAACCATTGTTTTTCTTCAAAGCCAAACTGCATGATTTTACGTAATATGCATTTTACATAGTTTTTCATTTAAATATATTGTTCACTGTGGCTCTGTTTATGTCAAATCTCTATTACTGCTTAGACCAATTTGATCAACATAAGAAGTTCTGTTAATCTGCAATTCATAATAACACAATTGTACTTTTGTGTATGCACTGTATCAAATGTCCCTCGTCATAGGCATCATGGCAATCCTGTACCAAATTGATATGATATACTCGAATATTCTTTTAGTTTGAATATACAATACATATAATCAGATCTGTGACACGCACATAGTCAATAGTAAACTGACGCATGATTTTTCATCATATTATTTTGTCACATTCTGTTAAATAATTGCTCATATAAAGATTGAATACAGAACACAGCTCACTTTCAATCATGTTTAGTGCTTTTTGTCAAACACTTGTTAAAGCATTAGTAAAATATCTCACCCTAAGACAATTACGTGCTCTTTAGTGCTTTTATAGTTTATATTTATAAAGATCATTGACTTTAAAAACATTTAAAATAGTGTTTGGTTCCATAACAAATCTGTTTTTTCCTTACATAATCGTATGGATCCTAACCGTGATCCTGACAGAGCTTCCAATGAGTCAAACATTCTTCTTTGATTTGTTACAAATATGCTTTTATGCTTATTCTGACATTTATTTAATCTACAATAACCATCATCTCTGGATAATTGCATTAAATACAGTGTTGTGATTGTTTATATTTTGCTCAGAAATATGAAGTTATCTTGACTTGGCCAAAATATCCCGATTATTGATCATTTAAGAGGTAAAACAACCTTTTAACATGATTTAATTCAAGCATATATTACTTCTAAATTGTTTTTCACCCCATTCCCATGTTTACACTTTTAATTTAACATTTCAAGTGCCAATTTTCTTTTGTGAGAGCGCTGATGTTAGTGGAAGGCTAATAAAAAATACATTCCTGTAAACACGTGTCCTGTTTATTTTAATTAACAATATGAATCTTATTAATTATTTGAATTTTGCGAACATGTTTGTCTAACAAAAAGTTAGTTCCGCCGCTAACTCACGCCATTGGCTGGGATTTGCAGAGAGCCTCCTCTAATTGGTTTAAAGATATTCTATGTTTCCTGTCAGGTTCTTTAACATTAGCTTTCATAATGATACGTGTTATTTTTAGTACATTTTATATGTCAACTCTTGTTCAAATAAATAAATAATCCTCGCGGCACCTTTAAAATAAATAGCAGGCCCCGCCCACCTCGCTTCTTTACTCCGGTGTCATATGACGTCCCATACGTCAGTCGACGTAAGCTGACAGGAGGTGAGTTGAGCAGTTTTGTTGAAGCTCAAGTTTGATAAGTGTTTTGTTACTGCGAACAGCAATTGTAACGGCCTTTTAAACGATGGGATAATGTAACATTAGAGATGTATAAATACGCGTAGAAGAAGCGAAACTGAACTGTTGAAACAAAGTCGTGGGTTTTATAACCATGTGTTATGCGTGAGTTGATAAATGTAGCCGATGAACGTTTATCGACAGGTTTTTGTTTGTTCAGGTCTATGTACAGCTTTATAGAAACGTGTAATGTCTTGCATAACTATAAAGCGACTTTAGATCAAAACTGGATGATCTTGAGTCGATCTTGTCTTGTGTCCGGGTACAAAAACTGGTCACTCACTCTCTCGGTTCATTTTTTTAACAGCAAGCAAATTATAAACACAATATGTGTTACTTTATAGTCCATTTCTCTCGTCAAATTATTACAATTAACGTTCCACGGTAAATTTGTATATCCATTACATTGTTGTGTTGCTTTGCTTACGTAAAGCAGCTTAACATTTGCTGTTGGACAGTGATGGGGTCAGTCTGTGATGTCCTCGTCTTTAGCAAAAAGACCTATATGCCTTTATATTTTCTAGTAAGACGTCATATTTATTCCTCCTCAGGTAGTGCAGGTACAGTTATGGCATCTCCGGGGTATTTTGGTGACGGTCCGCCGTTGCGTGAGCGTGACCAGTACTTCACCGAGGTCATCAGCCAGAAGATGCGCGTGCCCGAGAGGCTGCGGTTCGGACCGGCGGTTCATAAGCACGAGTCTGCAGACCTGACATCTGAAAGTCTACCTGCAGCCTACAGCATGCACATACCAGACAGACTGGCCTTAACAGGTGTATACAAAGTGTTTCAGCGGCAACAACATAAACAAACGTTATGTGGCCTAAACTTAACTTCCGGTAGACCTCCTCAAAGAACCAATAGGCTTAAGTGCTGAGTAGTTTTAATTTAATTGAATACAATTCGTATACAATCCAACATTCATATCAATGAATACTATCATAAATGAAATATAAATTAAATGTCTTTAAAACCAAACACATAGACCAGAAGTTAACTTCGGGCGATGAACCCGTCTATAGTGTGATTGATATGCTGATGCTTTTGACAGCATGTTTCATCTTAAATGCCTTGATGATCTTTTCCACAGATGTTCCTGACCTGAGTCCACGGCCTCTCTTCTCCAAACACTCCTCATCCATGTGGGACCTGCAGCATGGCTCATGGGACAGAGAGGCGTACCTGAGAGAGCCTGTTCAGGTAGTGAAACATGAACTGAAGTACACGTGTCAAGCAAATGTGTTGTCAGTTGCTTGCCATTCTTTGATGTTTTATGTAGTTGATCATGTAGGCTGAACAGTTTATTACATCTTTGTATAATGTTGGACAGAGTCCACTCCGTAGGTCTTATAGTGACCAGGCCTTTGGTCGGACCCCACCTGGAACCCCCACACACCCTAAACAGGCACTCCACTCACAGTCTCCGTAAGTCCAACATTTACTGTCTATTTAAAGTGTTGAGGTGTATACAATGAATCTGACATCTTCATTTTGTATATCTGGGTGATTTGCCCCATACCACAGCACAAGATGCTTCAAAAATGTACCTGTGCCAAGTTATAGTGTGGGAACACATTTAGCAAATATATTATCTTGGATACTGTCAAAGTTGCATTTTCACAAGCTTCTGAATGCATTAACGTAAATTCGGGTGACTATGATTTAAGATTTTTTTTTGTACGATATGAATACAGAAGAGAATACTTTTTGTTGTCATTGTACAACAAATTTTTTAAGCTCTCTCTTTTGTGCACATTGTAATACACATAACACATTTAGGCACATATACACATTGTAAATATATAGACATATTCACATAACAAATGTATTCAATCGTGGACACTATTTAGTTTAAATGAATGACAGATGAGCTGCATGCTTCTTCCATAGATACCCATAGATACATATGTTTGATGCACTTGCATGGTCTATAATCTTAAACTGTCGCTGTTATATTTTACCCAGGCTCCATGCTAAATGCTAAGCCTCCACGAGGTGGCAGAAGAGGAAGATTTGTGGTCTCAAAACCCACATCACTTCAGTTTTTATTTGGAAGCACCAGAATATTGCATGAAAAAATCACTTAGGTTTTTACAAAATCTCAAGAAGCATGTTGCTTATAGTCAAAGTCTCTGACACAATCATATAGAGCAGAGCTTCTCAAATATCAAAGGGGTCATATTCTATTTTTTCTTGGTATAGTAAACATATACTGTACACAATAAAGTCTCTTGAAAAAATCGAGATTGATTACCAGTTTGTATGTGAATTATGTGCAACCCCACATAAAAAGTACTGTAGTATACTGTATTTTTACTATAGTAAACTGCAGTAAAATGTCTAAATAATGCTTAAATATTTCTGAACATCGCTATAGTAAGTATACTACAGTTCAATTTACTATGATAATGCCACTAAATACTAATATACAGTAATTATATGTATACTAAATTATACTATATGCTATAGTGTACTACAGTATTTTTTTCTTTTCTAAATTTGCTAAACATATAATAATAAAAATATAATTATATTGTTATATTGTATTTGTAATTTCTAACACTACATACAATTGACAAATTACATGAAAGTGTGTAACAGGAGCTACACAGTCCGTTAGCAAAAATGCAGCAAAATTCATAACATTTTTTATTGAATATTTACCATTTTACTGTAGCCTTAAACAGGCCCCCTGCAATACCGCCTTAACCCTTCAGGGGGTGCTGCTTTACCCAGCACTAATATAGAGATTGCATTGTACTTGCATTGGTTTGGATTTTTTAAATGACAGTGATGGTGCCATATGTTCGTACCTTCCTTCGATCTGTCCATAATAGCCGCCGTGTTGGACGTCCCCCTGCTGTAGACTCAGACCCGTCCCCACCAAAGCCCCAGGGACTCCCGTCCATCCCACCCAACCTGCTCTCCCCACAGAGCGTCCTGCAGGCCGCCAAGGAGCTGGGCCAGCAGGCTTCTCAGAAAATCCTCCAGACTGTCACCAGTAAATACTCCTCCAGGTGACCCAGAAGATCCTCAGCACCCCTCCCTCCCTGTCCTCTTCCTGCTGCTGTGGGCTGTAGACTGTTAACCAGCTTGAGCTGACCTATCCCTATATGTGTCGCTCGAATTAACCTGAAATGATGCTTTAAAACCTTCTGCTTTAGCTGGTGAATTGCTTTCTAACAAGCACCTCTTAAACAGAGGTTTCATGCTTATTTGGGCTTTTAGTTCTCGCTTCTTACTAACTTTGAGTGGATTTGTTCAAGAAACCACGTTCAATACTGCCTACTGGGGTTTCTGGTGTCTCTTGTGTTTTAAGGTTCGGTTACTCAGAAAACCGCCCCTCCCAGGCTGTGGAAGTTCAACCTGACCAGAGCAGGACAAGGTGATCGTGGCTCATGTATGCTGTTGGTTATTCAGTAACACGTTTAGCAGAACACTTCTTGTCAGAGCCCTAAGAGTGAAGCAGTAGTAGTGTGTTATAGTAAGGGCACATGAATTGTCGCTGTAAATGGTTGTCGTGCCCTTTAAAGCAGGTAAACCAGGGATGTTAGGTTAGGGTGGGACACTAAAGGGATATTTCACCCCAAAATAAAAATTCTATCATCATTTATTCAATCTCATGTCAATCAAAACCTGTATATGACCCTTTCTTCTGTAGAACACAAAAGAAGATATTTTGAGAAACGTCTTAGTGGTTTTGTGTCCATATAATGGAAGTCTTCCTTTTTTTTTCGGTTTGTTTGGTTACGACATTCTTCAAAATATCTTCTTTTGTGTTCATACAGGTTTGAAATGAGACACGAGGGTGAATAAATGATAAACGGATCTCTTAAGTACCTTTCAGTGGACAGGTGCCATGTATGGTAATGCTAATCTTGGTCTTTCTTTACAGTGCATCACAGGAGTACTGGCTCAGCCCAGAGGACGACACAGGAACTGCTGTTGAATTTATGGTGCTCCGCAGACAGGTCAGTGCTTTTAGAATATCATCCCCGCTGAGGTATAGTTCGCCTCCAAATGAAAATCCACTCATCCGTTACTCGCCGTCATTTTAAACCTGTAGGACTTTTGATTTCTAAGCTTGTTCGTCTGATTTGATTGGTTCAGGTGGTGAAGATGAGCAGACGGATAGCATGTCTAGACAGACAAAACGCAGAGCGCAGACAGACGGAGCTGGTGCTGTTCTCTCTGCTGGCGTCTGCCTGCCTGATCAACGGCTGGCTGTGGATGCGTAGATGACGGCTCACACTGCAGACGTCCTCCATAACACTATAAACACACGGCTCTACTCATATTTTATACAGCAGCGCTTTTTCTGTCCTGGAAAGTAGTAAGTGGGAGATATTTGTGTCTTGGCAGTGAGCCGACCCAGTTATAGTGCATGGATGGCCTAGAAACCCCCCATGTAGAGCACTGTAAAATTCATTTAAAGAGGCTGAAAAGTTTTTGTATTGTCATATAATCACAGTTGTGATGTGAAGCACTGATGGAAATGTGGTGTAGAAGTGGCATATCAGTCATGTTCGGTATTGAAGTCTCTGGCTGTTTTCATCGATCTTTGTAGTAGCTGGTGAGCATGTGCCAAGCGTGTTAAAAACTGCAGATATTGGATTTTCTGTAAGTTATGTTAGAAATATCATGAGTTTACTTTTTTGCACCTAATAAGGTGTAAACCTGATGCGTGATGTATATTTCAAATAAATATTGTTATACATTGTTGTTGTTTGTTTCATTTCTGTGAAATATTAACATTAAATGGCATCACATCACATCGGATTTTACTTCCACAGTGGAATGGATTTTAGAAGTACAGTAACTGAAAGGCGGCATTACCAAAGGTAGACCAAAACAATGCCAGATTAGCTGTTTAACATTATTTTCAGCCTAGGTGACAGGCTGAACAAGATACGCATAATGAAACACATCAAAGACAAATTTTGTCATGGAAGATTAAGAAGACAACCCTTGTATTTTGTGGAATGCATGACAATAATAATAGCAGGAATGTCTGGGTCAGTTTTGACTTGACGTCGACTTCAAAATCTCTGGAGGGTGTAGTCAGAACATGGTACACTGTTACATTACATTTATACATTTGGCAGACGCTTTTATCCAAAGCAACTAACATTGCATTATACTACACATTTGTTTCCGAGTATGTGCAATCCCTGGGATCTAACCCATGACCTTGGCATTGTTAGCACCATGCACTACAGGAAAGCTCACCGATACTCCATGGCAAAACGTGAGGAAACACTGCAACTGGATCAGTTTATTAAAAAATTAAATTAACCAAGAAAAAGTTATTTGAAACTCTTGACTATAAACCAAATGAAAAATGTCAAGCCTTATACAAAATGTGCAGGAGATACACAGGAAGAACTGATTAACAGGAATACAAATTGAATTAAAAATGAATCATGATTGTACAGTAATAACATTGTCAAGCAGCAACTAGAGTGACATTTTGTAATAAAACACATAATAGTGAAATGAACAAAAATATTCCTTGTGAGGAAAATAATACGTAAAGACTGATGACAGAAGGGCAGACGCTATACAAAACTTTAGTACAAAAACACATTCTCATAATCCGTCCCGAGATGGACTATAACACATTCTTCTATGGAAATTCAGACTTTAGGTATCAAATATAGCAGGACCAAACTTGAGGGTTAGGTGGAACAAACTGATAAATGATATCTCATCACTTTATTTGAAGGAACCTTTGACATGTTGCTTGTATATAATATGGACTATGGTACAATATTTGCATTGTATGTTGATCATTTGCATTCAATGAGCTGCATTAAATTAAAACTTTGAATGTTTATCAGTATTTTGTTCCACCTCAGACTCAATGAGCGCTTTGGTCCCTTGTCTTAGTTTGTGCCCAAATTATACGAGTGATCTTCAAACTTGCAACGTTTTTAGCGTCTAAATGAAGTAGTCCTACAAACACTGCCGTTGAGTGATACGACAATGGGTTGTCTTACAATGCCGGAAATGTTTATTTCAGATTTTATGTAACAAAGACTGAAGGCAAGTAAAAATGACTTTCTTTTCCTGTCTCGGACTGAGATCAAAGATTGATTGTTTACAAAATGTCAAGTACTATGCCAACAAACAGTGTGTTAAATCGGTTGTGCTGAACAAATATTGAGTGACTTACAAATGAATAAGTTTTGGTCCATTTATCATGAAAAATCATGGAACAATGTTGAAATGCCTTTTTGTGAACAATAAAATTACATTGAAAGACTTTCATATGTTTTGTCTCTGAAACAAAAAACAAACTTTAAACAGGTAATTTCAGTGAATAGCTGCAATACATTTTGTGTCCTACAGTGGGCACTACAACTTTTTTCATGGGCAAATTCACAAACACAATCTGCTGAATGTTCTAACATCTGTCAGGGAGCCTTGTAGAAACATTACTGATGTGCAAACACTTAAAACGTTATCTTCCAAATGAAAACGCACATAATTACGGTATGAGTGCTTTCAGGGATTCACATCTGTGTAATCATTATAACCTAATGATAGCTTTCAGATAACTTTGGTCAAAAGCTAAACGTACGACACTGGACATAAAGCTATTCTGTCTTCTTCAACTGTGCTTCCCAAAAGTGACCATTGCAATGAACGAGAGTGTTTGAGGATTTATAAACCTTGGACCACGTGATAAACCTTGGACCACGTGATAAACACTGTACCACTCATGAAATGCACATAGTGGCGGCTGTAGATCGGCTGGAATGATGGACACAGACAAACCCAATGCCAGTTGGGTCATTCACACTTTCACATACGATTTAAAGAGCTTTTGGACCAGAGGTGAATGCGTGTCGGTCCAGCGCTCTTCAACAGTGCACTGTGAACCGTACAAGCCCGTCCTGCACAGTCAATACAAAACTAAAACAACATTGAGTTCATCTCTCCTGCGCTGTGTTTTACAGTATCCTGATGCAGTATGTACCAACTGTTACCATACTGCTAAATACTCAAGTGCCACGTTTGAAATATTTGTACATATACACAACAAAATAACATACCCCCCCAAAATAACTAAGAAACAAAACAAAGTAGTGCAATAAAAAAAATACCGATACATTTGGTCCAACGGTCTGGAGAGGAAATGATCACCAGACAATACTGTACAAAAAAAACTTATCGTAAATAACGTGTACTTTTGCTCGCAGATCTGTACAAAGTCTTCTGAAAAATACCAAGATGATGCGTTTCCTGTTAGTTTTCATTTTTCGTTTCCAAACGTGTAACGGAGAGAAACGTACAGAATCCTTCAGCTGTTTCAAGACTGTTTATGAATGAGATCAGATGAGAATTTCTACCATCTCATTGTCCACATCCTGTTGAGAGAGGTTTTGCTGCAGGAGGGGTGGGGGGAGGTTCTGTACCGGAGCTCTCCTCTCCAACGTACTGCTGTGGAACACTGGCACATCTGTAGAGACAGACATTTACATTTATGCATTTGGCAGACGCTCTTATCCGGCTTACAGTGCAAATCTTTCTACATAATGTAAAGAAAATTCTGTGGAAATATGTGAAAGATTAAAATGAATGTCTAATTTAGCTTTTTTGCAAAATAATAAACTATAGTGTCAATAAAATCACTAATTTCAGTATTTAAAAAAGTGCTGTCAAACCGTGATTTATCGATTCCAAAATAAATATTTGTGTTTATATAATATATGTGCATGTGTTGTGTACTATATTTATATCAATTAATATACATCAATGCACAGCACACACATATAAATAACAAACATTATGTGTAAATGAATACATATATACACATTTATATTTGAATTTAATTTACATTATGTAAAAATATAAATATATATTACTCACAATTCTTAAATATACACATGTATGTTTGTTTATTTATATATAAATATACACACACATTTTATAGAAACACAAACATTTATTTTGAAATAGATTAATTATGATTAATCGATTTAACAGCACTCATTTAAAATAATTGATTTCAGTATTATAAATTAAAATTTGAATAGTGTATCATATAATCTATCATTTACAGCAGTAAACACACATTACATATGTTTTTTTTTTACATTTTAGTATCTATGACTACTTTGATGCTCCTAATTAGCCTGGATATCACAGACAGAGCTACAAATAGAGACGTTGTTAATGCGTTTATGTTATGTTTGGGTTATGAAAACCCTGTGTGTGTGGACTGAAGTGTTACCTGCGATGCGGTCGGGTATGTAGACGGGGCTCGGGCTGCTGATCCGGCTGGGTCCGGATACGCTCTGCAGGGCAGGCGTGCTCGGCTTGCTGGTCTCCTGACCCTTGTCCGTCTGAGTGCAGCTGTCCCTGCTGCCGGTCTTTGAGTGTGTGGTGGCTGGCAAGGGGGTGGAGGGAAACACTGGAGATGGAGAGGAGGAGATGGACTCTGTCCTCAGTGAGTCTCCTCTGAACTCAGGACCCAGCAGAACACCTGAATGTTCATAGAGGAGAAAAACTGAAGAATAAATGGCAACAAAAACAATTTTGGTGGCCTAATTTGTCAGCAAGCAGGTCAACAAACCTAACTTCATCATCATTTATTCACCCTCATGTCATTTCAAACCTGTCTGGCTTTCTTTCTTCTGCAGAACACAAAAGAAGATATTTTGAAGAACGTTGGTAACCAAACAACACTGACCCTCGTTCACTTCCATTGTATGGACACAAAACCACTGAGACATTTCTCAAAATATCTTCTTTTATATACCGGATTTAAACAACACGAGAGTAAATAATTGCTTTTATTTATTCATCATCACACAGGACACACTCACCCAGACTGCCCTTCCAGCTGCGGTCCTCCCTGCGTTCCTCTGTGATCGGGCTGCTCCCGCTGAGACCCAGAGAGTGTGACAGCAGACCGGAGCCGCCCGAGCTGCCGGTTCCCATGGCGATGGACATCAGAGACTTGGAGGGTCTCATGGCTGGGCCATCTAACTTGCTGGCGGGTTCTTTGCGTGAACGCTGGTGCAGGACTTTTATCATGGCGTCCTTCTCTATAATCTGAGCGTGCAGGTTCTTAATCCTGCTCTCCATGTCCAGACAGCGCCGGTTGGCCATGAGGATCTCCTCCTCTTCTTTCTGTATACGCGCTTCCACCGATGTGTCGTAGCTGCTGCTGGGGGAGTGGCTGATGATGCTGGAGAAGGTGTCTCTGGATAGACATCAGACCATAGAATTATATATTCAATAATACAAGTATATTGTGCATAAACACTTTCAATTTAGTTTTCATATGATGACTTTAATCACTACTTTTAGTTTCATTTTTATTTATAGTTTTATTTTAAGTTTCAGTATTAGTATGCTTTTTTATACGTTTATTTTTCTGTAGCAATTTAGTTTCCTTAATTTTATAGTATTTTATAATGTATTTGTGATTTTCTTTGATGACACTTAATTAATTGACCTCCTTCACTACTACAGTTTAAGCTTTAATGTACAGCAGTGAGGTGGAGTACCTCTGTGTGGCCACAGAAGCCGCAGCGTCTAGTGCGAACTGTCTCATGACGCTCTCCTCCAAGTATTTCTGCTCCCATTTGGTCATGTCGGCCTCCAGAGCCAAAATCCTCTCTTCCTTTTCTCTCAGATGTTCCATCAAAGATGCTGTGCTGAACTCAGGACCAACTGTGTTCTGAGAACCACCCTGCCTCTGTGAGAGAGAGAGAGAGAGAGAGAGAGAGAGCGAGAGAAAATAATTTGTTAACTCATAATCAAACACAGACCAGAAGTCTGAACTTCGGCCAGGTGTGTGCGTCCAATGAAACCGTCTACACTATAGATATGAAGACAGGTTCACGACAACCCAGAAAACATGTTCATTATAAATATTTGTATTAGGGCTGTGAAACGATTAATCGCGATTAATAGCATACATAATAAAGCTTTGTGTTTATTAATTTTTGCGCATATTAATTTTGTATTTATAAACACATACAGTATATTTAAGAAAAATATAAAATATTAAAATGAGTATTATACATAATTTCAATGATTGGTCTATTTAAATAAATACATGTATATATATATATATGTTTAGAAAATATTTAGATGTATGTGTATACTTTTGTGTTTATAAATACAAAATTAATATGCGCAGTACGTAGACATACAGTATATTATGTAAACACAAACTTTTATTCTGCATGCGATTAATCGTTTGTCAGCCCTAATTTGTCTACATTTAACTCAATACCAAAAATTAATTATAAACATCTTATTAAATATTTGACTTGTATCCAATAATCGTGCACTGTATTTTTATATTTCTTAGAGTAATGTGTTGTTAGCGTAGCAGCATGCTAACATCAAACTCTTCTGTATTCTTTTATCGACTTGCAGTGTTTTCAAGTTACACATTCTATACAGTAGAAAACTACGCAACACTGGGTGTTGTCATTTCATAAAATTTGAGGTATTGTGAGTAGCTATAATGTAATAACATTAGGCCCCCAATAGCTTGACCACAAGTCTAAATGATTTCAATCTCATGTGATGGTTTCTTTCAGGTGTCCAGGTGGCATAAACAAAACACAGAGGAAATGTGCAGTATTTGTGCCCCTAATGAAGAAAACTAAAATGATGTTTATTTGAAAATGGAGTAGAGTAGAAGATACAATCTTCATTTTCTACAGTATAAAAAAGTCCCCATAAAACATTTAAGAGGAAACACTCAGACTCCACGTTCCACTTCAGTCCAATCCATCACTTCATGTTCATTGTTGTAAATGCTTCATGTTTACAAGTGTCATCTGCCATCTCACAAAACTGAAAGGTGCGCAGTCTAATGTACTTGCGTGTAAATCAGATATGTATGTGTATCTGTACCTGTTGCATGCGAAGAGATTCCAGCTCTCTCTCCAGTCGGGTGCGCAGGCGATGCTCCAGCTGCTCTCGCTTCTCACAGGCCGCCTGAAGCTGCGCTAGAGCCTGCTGCATCCGCTCCACCTTCTCCACATACACCTGCTTCTTCTTCAGCTACACACACACCCAAAATACAGGTCAGACACCGGTGCTCCCCCCTCACAATGCCCCGTTGTATCCTCCCCCACACCCTTCCCTCCTCTACATTTCAGAAAACCACCGACGGCCATAATTGAAGGCGAAATGAATGCCCCAATTTAGCTCGGGGGGACACAGAGAGCGCTGAAGTATTTGGCTCGGGTTTGGAAGGGGTGGGTGGAGAGGCCAAGAATTCAACCATCTTCAAGTCCTTTCATGGCAGGCAACTCAAGGGGCTTTGTTAGGGGAACAAGCGGGTGTTTGTGACGGGACAGAACAAAAGCGTAACGGCCCGGTGCATTTTGGGACGGCATGGTACGCGTCCCGTTCAACATGGGCCAAAAGGCCATCTGGGAGCGGGCCACAAGAGCTCGACCAAAGACTCCAACTGTTGCAAAAGCTCAAGAGTTCAGAACAGTCAACACTGTTTTGGTTTGAAGGTTTTTTTCGTGCTTTCTTCTCCTATTGAAGCTTTTTTTGGCACCGAATAGAGGCCGTGTGGTTTTTAAAGAAGGTTGTGCTCAACGGTTTACTGGTGCTTGAAGATCTTAACTACAGCGATGAGGAGTCGTTGGGAACGACTTCAAAAACCTTCTGAAGGTTGAGATTAAACACTCCGATGTAGTACAACAGAGACCCTTGTGACTCAATGAAATGTCCATTAATCATTGTTTTTATAAAAAGTACGCACACAACCTTTCATTTCAACGATGAGCACAATATTTACATACGTTCATTTCAAACCAGTTATTTTTCATTAAGCAGTCTTTTCTATTGTATTGAATATTAAAGGGACAGTTTACCCAAAAATGTCAATTCTGTCATCATTTACTCACACTCAAGTGTGTTTGTTCTGATGAACACAGAGAAAGATATTTAAACAATGCTTGTAAACAAACCGTTTTTGGCCACCATTGACTACCATAGTAGGAAAAATTGCTTCATAAATGTATTTGTTTGGTTGAACACAGAGAAAGATACTTGGAAGAATGCTTGTAACCAAACAGTTCTTCGCCACCATTGACTACCATAGTAGGAAAAATTACGATGGTAGTCAAAAGTTCCCCAAAAAGGTTTGCTTTCTTACATTCTTCAAAATATCTTCTTTTGTGTTCAACAGAATGGTAGTCAATGGTGGCCAAAAACTGTTTGGTTACAAGCATTGTTTCAAATATCTTTCTCCGTGTTCATCAGAACAAACACACTTGAGGGTGAGTAAATGAAGACAGAATTTTCATTTTTGAGTGAACTGTCCCTTTAAGTGTGTAGTGTGTCTGTGTGTATATCTGGAATAGATCAATCACTCTTTGAAAACTCTCCAGCAAAATGGTGCCAAACAGGCAAAGAGCCCTGCATCGGTATGATTCAGCAACTCCTCAGCCAGGAGACAAAAAAACAAAAGATTGCCTTATCATTTACAGTACTTTAACGCTTTGATAGATATATTGTGGCCATAAGGGGGATGCATATCTAAATGAGAAAATAAAAGATTATTAAACAGAGAGAATCCGTTACATCACTGATTGCTAAAACTTTAAAATAAGACATTTGTTGACATTAGTAAATGCCTTAGCTAACATTTACTGACAATTAAGTTATTGTTAATGTTAGTTAATGTGAATAGTTGTTCATACTCTTGCATTAACTAATGTTAACAGTTGCAACTTTTGATTGTAAAAATGTATTTACATGAATTAAGATGAATAAATGCTGTAGAACTAATGCTGAAACTAATGGTAATAAATACAACCTTACTGTTAAGTGTTTCAACTTTGTGAGTTTTTGTTCTGTGAAAACTACATCACCACCACAGTTACAAGATGATAGAAACCATGGAGTGAATTATTCACAATCACGTAATGCATGTTACAGAGGTCCCAAATAATGAAGATCTCTACCTCTTCCTCTAGCTTGACCACTTTGGCCTGCGCATTATTTAAAGCCTGATCACGGATCTCAATGTGCCTGCGCTGGTCCTCATTTGTGGAGCGAAGCGAATTCAACTCGATCTCCAACTTCTCCTTCTCTCTCTGGGTCTCCTTGTCTAATAGGTAACATGGAAAGAAGTTATTTTTGTCCCTCACCCAATGTTCATACATACAGTACAAATCAACAGTATTTCGAAACATTTCATTGGCTTCGGGGAGGTTGTAGATTTCCTCCAGATGTAGAGGTCCACTCACTCTGAGCCAGAAGCTGTGAGATGGTTTTACGATTGTCCTCGGTGCCCTCGCACTCTTTAGCGGCTAACTGCTTGTTGGCTGTCTCCATTCGCTCTGTTAAAAGAAAGAAAATACCATAATACTTTCCCCTCATTTATGGTAGAAAGTCTGACACTGCTTTGTAAAGTTTATCCATGTGTGGAAAGATTAAATGTTTTAGAAACTTGGATCCCAAAACCACAGTGTGTCAAACAGCTTTTGTATGTTAATGTAGATGAATCTTAATACTGCATTTTATTAACGAACATGGAATTATTATTTGACCATTACTTGATCCCCAATTAAAAAACGTTACGCTACTCTGACTCTGAATAATTATTTACTTCATACATACAATAAACGCAGCAAACAGCTATAATTATTTTAACAGATGCTTCGTGCAAAATTCTCAGTCTCTCCAGGAACAATACTGCTCATATTCCAAGCCTCTTCTCACAAATAAAATGCCTTTTGGGACTGGTTGCTCGGCAAGTTGGAAAACAAAAATCGAACAAACATTTTACAAGAGCCCAATTCCCAGCGAGTGTTCTTGACATAATTCACAACGTGCTGTCAAGTCAAAAACTGACCCAGATAAAAGGGCCATTATATAGCAGCGGGTTGCTGTTTTTTTTAAATGGCAAACCATTCATCAAGGAAGTGGGCCAAACGTTAAAACAATATTTCCCCCTGCGTTAAGTCAACCAGACTGTGAGATGAGCATTCCAGAATCAAATGCCTTCCCTGTTCGCATCTTTGTGCCATGGAACTCAAATTCTAGCACATCTCACGACTACTTGTCATACACGTGTTTCATCACAAAACACACGAGAACCGATGAGGTGGACGCGCCGCCACATCTGTTTGTTTACATTTGAATAAATAAGCACAAAATATTAATTTTCATCTTACAAATGTATCGTTTTACTTAAAAAGACATTTTTAACCAGCTGGAGTCGTTCAACTTACTTTCATGATGGATGTTTGTGCTTTTGGACATTTCGCCATTTTGAGTCCCGAAAAACATAACATGACTGCAATATGAATATGTTTTCAGCTGATAAAAAGACGTCATATACATCTGGAATGAGGGTGAATAGATTATGAGAGAATTTTATGTTTGGTTGAACTATTCTTTTTAACAGGGTTTTGTGGGTGGTTGCTAAGGTCCTCTGAGTGCTGTTCTGGTCCCAGTCAAATGCAAGCTCATAAGATTTCATTGCCTGTTTTGTCACCCACCAGCCAAAAATAGTAAATTCAACCCCTAAGAAAAGCAACAGCACACATCCCTACTTTTGGGTCCATTTCACAAGTGACACGAGAGCAAAAGTCATGCTTATTTTGCAAATACCATTAAATACTGATTATAAATAAACAGAAACTACTTTAACAATAGATTTTGTCTTTTATGCTACAGAAAGTATGAAAGAAATAAAAGGGCAGGAGAGAGATAAAATAGCTGTAAAACTCTGGAAGCTCCCTGTGGATCTGAAGTCTGGGCACGCTGCCATAGATCAGGATTTCTCTGTTCTCTGCTGGACTAAAAAACACAGAGGCATGATCGTAGAGGTGGCCACGCTCAAGCAAAGCGAGTCTGCTGACAGTGGTGGAGAAATGAGACAGAGAAGACTGATTTGGTTTGAACTCAAAGAGATACTGCACAGGGCCGTAACACATCAGACAAAAGAAAGCAAACTGAATGAAAATTCAAAAGCTCTTCAAATGAATGCTGGAACTGGTGGGACCTCCTTGATATTTTCACAGACAATAGTACTCGTAAGCCTTCACCTTATCAACCATAAACACAGAGAGGATAATATTGTATACTTCTGATTCTGATATTGTTCTTACCTCTCAGGTCTCTGTTGAAGTCGTGCAGCCTGCGCACCTCCAACTCCAATTTATTTCTCATTGTCTTCTCCAAAGCCTCTCTCTTAGAGGACGATTTGGCCAAGTTCTCATAAGCTTCGGACACCATCAGAATCTCAGTCTCCAGCTGTGGAGCACAAAAATGCCATTAACATTGATGCATTGTTGAAATTTGATAATGTCCTGACATTTAAAAATAAAAAAGGTCTCCACAGAAGCAAAGAGACTTGTTCTAGTATTAAGCACGAATACTAGGCTATTTAAAATGAAAGTTCCTTGCCTTCTGCAGTTTGGACACCTTCTCCCCACACACTTCCAGCTCTTGCTTGAGCAATCGGTTCTCTTCGGACAGCATCTCCACCATCTGCTGGGCCCGGGCTAACATGGCGTAGGGATCTCCCTGCATGGAGTGTGGGTGATGGTAGTGTTGTCCTGGATTCTGTTGCAGCTGTTGGGGAGGACCCTGCTGGTGGTACTGATGCTGGTGCATGTGGAGCCCCCTGGGAGCCGACCCGTAATGATCATGAGGAAATCCGTGGCTCCGCTGATGGGGAGGGTGTCCCAGGCCGTATGGATCGCCTTGGTGCAAGCCGGGGCCATGTGGGCTTCGTGCACCCATGGGATAGGGTGGTTCACCTTGAAGGCCCATGGGTGGTGGAGGGTGGGAAGAAGCCAAGATGCTGCTGAGAGCCAAAGACTGTGCGCGGGATAGAGATCCTCCTGATGTCACAGAAGACGAGGGGCTGTGGTGATGGACAGACCTTTGGGAGTGACTTGAACTCTCCTTACTTGACCTAATAAGGACAGATGAATAAAACATGATAATTCAACCTAAATGTTGTGTGGAATTCTAATTCAACTATAAATTTTCTATATAGATTAGGGTCAAGGGGAATGCTGGGGCCTAAGACTTTCAAGGGATGAAGGACACCCTGGATAGGGGTGGCCGGGACCCCGGAAGGGTGGCAGACTTGTGGATCAATAATCCCACATTCCAACCCCACAGAGTGGTACCCACATGGAATTCTCAGTTTACCCTGGTCTTAAAAATTGCATAATCAACGATTTTTATGCTGATTAAATCAATTTTAGGAAACCGTGACTCGCCCAACTATGTGAGGCATTCCAACCGTTCATAAAAAAAAATTAAGGTTCAACATTCCTGGTTCTCTAATACATAATAGAGAAACTGTCGTGTTGTGACATGTCGTAGATGATTACTAGAATCCTATATGCATTCTTTTGCTATATGCCACACACCGGCGAGATAAACCAAACAGGCAAAACTGGATTTTCCCATAACGCCTGACAACATGTCTCAGCACCTTAGGGAAGGGCTGTTTGAGACTCATTACTTGAATGTTTTTAACATTTGAAGAGTCAGGGAATTATTTCACCTGCATCACGATGTATCATTCCAGTTCCCACACAAATCCAGAAACTTAAGGTCAACTCACCGGAAAGAGCCGTACTCAGGCGGTGGCTGGTAACGGACATGAGGAATGTCGGTTCTGGCTGGTTGGTTTGTCCCACGGTGGTCCGGGTAGAAGTGTCCGGGCTCCTGGTGTGGAGGCTGATGGTGCTGTTGGTGCTGTTGTTGTTTGGGTGGAGAGGGCATTGCTTTGAACGGGTAGTCTGGTGGTGGCCCCCTATGTGGGGGTCCAGAGGGTTTATAGTAGTCTCCTGGCAGGCCAGGTGGGGGCAGTTGGGGGGAAAGAGGAGAACTGGTAATAGGCGCATGAGCCTTGACCCCACTGGTGGCCAATGAAAGCTGCATCAGTCTTTCGCTAAGAGAACGCACGTGGCCTTGCTTTAAATCTTTGAGTCCATCGTCCTGGTGCACTTTTCCCCCGCTCACCCTCTGCACCGTGGCCCTGCCCTCCGGGGGTCGCACCTTAGGGTTGCTAACACCAGTCACGTAAAATGCAGCACCGACTGATTGGGGCAGCAGTGGCTGAGGCTGCTGAGGCTGGTGGCCACGGAAATACTGCGATTGCACCTTGGCTTCCTCGTAGGTAGGTAGGTCCTCAGGATTCGGTCCTTGTCCGCAGCTCCCACCACCTGACCCCGCCCCCACACTGCCGCCACCTCCTGCGTTACGTGCGTTTAGCTTTTCCATGCCACTGTCGGCCTGCAGCTCCTGGCCCTGAGGCTCTTGCCTGGCAATGTGGGAGACCATTGAGTGCTCGTCCCCTGGACTGCCAGGGCCCGGGTAACCACTTACTGGACCTTGTTGCTGTTGGTGCTGCTGCTGTTGTTGTTGCAGGGCAAGGTAATTGCGTCCCTCGCCATAGCGCATTTGCTCCTGTAGGAGGCGCTGTAAAACAGTGTGGCCGCTTCCGCTGCTAGCCAACGTGTCCTCGGACACTGAGGCTGCCGCCCTCATTTCCAGCTCTTTTGACCTGCCCACCTCATGGAAGGAGGAGCTTCGTGTGCGGTCCACACTCCCTGCACAAAACACCAAAGAGCGATGAATGGTAAGTTCAAACATTAGCTATTACTACAGGCTGCACCACCACTAAACGGTCAAGAATTAAGCGTAAAAGGCTGAACATTAATGAAGATGAATGACATTGACGAATCTTCTGCATGTGCTTAGAAAAATGCCTGGAATCTCACACCGCAACTGTCCCACACTCTTCACACGTTGACACCTGGGCAGCCATCGCTTTTAAACCGAAATAAGCAACTTTCACAATAAACATCATATATAAATCATATTTAATTGCAACTACTAAATTGGCACTTTAATAAAGTTGAATTGCACTGTACTGCAAACAAATTGGAAGAGCCCAGAGGTCAAGGTGCTGAGATCCACCCGTGATGCAGATCATACCCTACATATACCACTGTATCATTGTTCAACAGCTTCATTTCTAACATGCATTATGGTTGAGTCATATGATTATCCAAAGCTTTAAACTTGCCCCATCTCCCTAACGTAGGCTTGAGCTGTAGACACTTACAAATCACACAGAGCAATATCAAACAACATTAAGCTGTTAAAGCATACAAAGCCATTACGTGGAAACCATTCCAATACTGCCAATCGGGCATAATATTTAGTACTTCTACATCACTACAGCAAATTGAAGGATTACGGTCACATCATGCTATATTTAAATATCCTCTAAATGTTGCTTTATTCGGAATGGTTGCCACTATTGGCCTTGAACAGAGTTTTTAGTTTAGTGGTTATTACACCATCTAAAAAGTAATGAAGGGGAACTTATTACGTTTACTATTGTTTTCTGATATTCTCCGCATTCTCAACGAAGATGAGGCTTTTTTCCGAAACATCTGTAGTGAATAAATAAATGATAAAACAAATGAAAAGAAAGTCAGGAACAGGACCAGTGATGTACAGCTTTCAACTCAGAGAGCCAGAGACAAGGAGAAGAAATGAAGAAACATAAAAAATGCATTCATTAACAATTGCCCATCCACCAACCCTCCTTCCCCCAAACTCCTCAATACAGTAACTTCCACTTCCTGTCATTCTTCACTTTTTAGCCAATGAAATAGGTGGCAACAAACAAAACAGGATAAGAATGTGAAACGCAGGTCAAAAAAGAACTTGTGGTAGATATGTGGTACGGCATGTATGGGTAAACAAATGCTTGGATACTTGCCAAATACATAAAAAAATTCCCAAAGAGGATATTTGTCAGCACCTTTGTGATGTTAGCGTACAAATCATACTGTGACCGCCATATGATGTGGATTGGACCGAACCTTTGAACAAGATGCGTACAAATTACACAGTGACCATCATATGATGTGGAATGGACCGAACCTTGTAACTAGACGCAAGTTCTTTAGACAGGGCAATACTCAACTAACCATAGCTTCCATTTATCCCACTGATGTTCATCCCACCCAGCTAGGCTTCTAGTGTTACCGTGTAATTTTTAGTCTCCATAACTCTACTCTACAGTCGACTAGGTCACCTACCTGTGTGGTGGATTTAGCTGCTGTCGTGCATCACTATTGGCTCATGGTTTTGACATTGACCAGGGTCACAGCTCTGACGAAGCTCTTCAAGTCGCTCCAAAACACACAGCCGGCCCGTGAGGTCCCAAACACCAGGCACTCTAGAACAGGAAGGCACTCTGGCGAGTTAGAACAATGGGGGTGGGGTCTAAATACAACCACAGGGGTTTGTTTAGGTTAAAGAGTTTTGTGATAGATAGGGGATTAAATGTACATTAGTTTCCTGATTGTGAGGACCAAAAATGAAATGCCCCTGTTTTTTATAGGCCCCTATAGCCATTAGGGTTGCTGCAGCTGAGTGGGTAGAATTATGCCGTTTAAAAAAGTGCTGATTTCAGATCAGCTGGTATGAATGGAATGGGACAGAGGTATAATTCAAAAACTGTTTGTAAGATAATGGCATCATTTTTTTGGCATCAAAAATTCTGTCATCATTTGCTCATCGTCAAGTGGTTTCAAATCTGTATACATTTTGCTGTTCTGATGAACACAAAGAAATATTGGAAGAATGTTAGTAACCAAAGACTTCTGGGGCACTACTGACTACCATAGTAGAAACAAAACTACTATAGTAGTCAATGGTGCCCCAGAAGGTTTTGATTACCTACATTCTTCAAAATATTTGTTTTATCTTTTCTTTATTTTTGGTTGAACAATCCCTTTAACTCTGTAAAACCACTATACAGTTTACATTGTTTCGAAATACTTTTTTAATATTTTATTACATTTTAGGCAAAGTGCTTACATGCGTTTCCTCAAGTTATATTGCAGTCATTTGATTTGAGTTAAGACTTGTTCCCAGGTTTTGTGAAACTCACTCAGGACTGTTTTGAAATAAGTTTAACACACTTCTATAACAGCTTGACAATTCTTTACACACATGAAACAATCTGAATCGTACAATAAACCAGGCCCTTCTCCAACAGCCCTCCAACCTCTGCAAACACAAATAGGCAACAGATGCCTCCTCCACTCTTGCCCGCTGACGCCTGAACTTGAAGTTCCTTGACTGTTCCAGATAAACAGTTTATTCCACAGCCCGAGTGTCCAGAAGTGAATTCCGGGAATCTGACATGCCTAAAAGTCCACAGATAGGTCTCTCAAAACCATTTCCAAAGGCTCTGATCTCGGAATCTTGCCATGGTTGTGTCAATGACACTATGTGCTTACAGTTAAAGTACCGACGACCGAGGTATGTAGTATGTCGAGCGTGCTGTTAATCACTATAAAACCGGGAGACATTAATATATCCTCCTGGCCTCAGAACAGTCCACATTGGTGACAGTCATTTGCTATTGTGTCCAAATTGAGGACAATTTCAGCAATCACTTAATATAAAAGTATTTATCACCTCTTTAAAAATCAAGCAAGAAAATGAATTGAAAGGTACTGAAAAATTCAACTCACAGGTTTGGCTTCCAGTCCAATTTCCAGCACAGGTCCTCGGTGTGTTAAAACTTCAATGAATACTGCTACGCTTTGACCGATTCTCTTGAGTTGTACTCCTTTGTTCACACGCTCAACGACACTGCTTCAGTAAGCACGCTACTCTGAACAACCTAATGCATTCCATCAGGTGTGGCCGTGAGGATAGGTGATCCTGGATCAGAGCCAGTTATCAACACACCTTCAAACCTGCCTCCTGCTGCTGCTGTTAGCTCTCAAACTTACATTAAAATGAGTACAGATAATTATCTGAGATTGGGTGTGCAATACATATTTGAAATCTGACTAACAATACAGTTGGAAAAATTTAGGCAAAACGGGAAAAAATGAACAGTGGTTTATGCAATTTAACTAAATATGTTGCTTGCCCGAGACCTCAAATGTGATGGACTTCACGGATCAACGGTGTTGGAAACAATTCTTTCGAAATAGTCGTAACTTTAATTTCTGTGCAACAGTATATTAAAATCTCAAGGACTAGGATTTTTTCCAGATATGAATTTTCAGAAAGATGCTTTTTTCCCAACAACTTAAAGGAACAGTTCACACAAATATAAAAATTCTTTCATAATTTACTCCCCTTTACATCTTCATGCCATTCTTGATGTACATGACTTCCTTTCTTCAGCCGCCAACTTTGAATCTCATTGACTCTCTTCTGTGAATAGTCATAATATGTGTGGTTTGTCACGATACAGTCCAGAGAATGCAAGACCCAATGAGGTCAGAAGTTATCGACGTGGAGCCGGCATGCTGCCAATATTTGACGTTGTTCTCATATCTATGCATGTTCATTTTAACGCAACCTATTTTGGCTAATTAGGCTCAAAACATTGATTTCATAGTGTTTTATTTTAAAAGACATTTATTAACACCCTTAAATCCGGATTACTTACTGGAATAAAAGTTTGTGTTTACATAATATATGTGACCCTGGACAACAAAACCAGTCTTATTGGTCAATTTTTCGATATTGAGATTTTTTACATCATCTGAAAGCTGAATAATTAAGCTTTCTGTTCATGTATGGGTTGTTAGGATAGGACAATAGCGGACATATAACAGTTTAAAACTCTGGAAGCTGAGGGTGCAAAAAACTCAAAATCTTGAGAATTGCCTTTGAAGTTTGTAATCAGAGGCTGTAGCAGGTCATCCACTTACAAAAATAAAGTTTTTATATATTTAGTGTAGCAAATGTACAAAATATATTCATAGAACATGATCTTCACTTAATATCCTAATGAATTTTGGCATAAAAGAAAAAAACGATAATTTCGACCAAATACAATGTATTTTTGGCTATTGCTAAAAATGTTCCCGTGCTACTTAAGACTGGTTTTGTGATCCAGGGTCACATATGTCTCTGCACTGTGCGTATTTATTGACACGTACAGGTACACACATACATGTATACATATTTAAGAAAAATATAAAAATGAATAAATGTTTATATTTAAATATAACATTTAAATTGCATATAAATTTAAATATATAGCCTACATGCAAATATTTCCTAATATATACATTAATATGTACGTGTGTGTTTATAAATACAAAATATGCAAGGTGCACAGACATATACTATGTAATCACAAACGTTTACTCCGAATTCGATTATTCCCAATTAATCATTGATTAATTAATTGTATTTTTGAAGCTTCAAAAAATGGCACACTATTTAATGGCATTACAAAGCTATGAAGAGCTAGGATATAATTGAATAACTCTGATTGTGTTCAGCTAACAAAGGAAGTCATATACACTAGGGCTGGGTATCGATTCTGATGTTCCGATTCGATTCCTATTCACAAGCTCTTGATTCAAGTCAATGATTATAGATTTAATTCAAATCCTGTAGATATTTCTAAAAAAAGATCAGTAAATATCAGATTACAATGGTGAATTAAAAAATGAAATGAAGAGCCACTAATCTATCTATCTATCTATCTATCTATCTATCTATCTATCTATCTATCTATCTATCTATCTATCTATCTATCTATCTATCTATCTATCTATCTATCTATCTATCTATCTATCTATCTATCTATCTATCTATCTATCTATCTATCTATCTATCTATCTATATTAAACTTTAAACACACTTAAGTATAGTGATCGCATACCTTGATCAAAAAGGATCAGGGGTCTCATTTATAAAACTGTGCGTAGGATCCTTACAAAAAGTGTACGTGCGCCTGAAAGCCAAAAATAGCGTACGCCAAAAAATATTCAGAATTATAAAACCGTGCGTACGCACACCTGTAAGCAATATTCGCTTTATAAATCACAGATCATCTGCAAGTGTGCGTACGTGAATCAGCCTCATATCCCGCCCTGTACACGCCCACTTTTACCCATAAATAGTCAATGCAAAGCACCTTATGAATGCTGATTCATATATTAATAAGCCTGGCATCCAATCCGCTTGTTAAGCCTGACGTCACGCACCATAATGGACGTATACCGTTTCCGGGTCCAACCGCTATCAGATGCCATAGGAAAATAACAAAAAATTATGTAAAACTGCCGAAACACCCGATCCCATCCTTTATCCGTAACGAAATCACAAATGGCCAAACATGAGATTCACTACGATTTACAAATTGATAATTGTTATAATTATTAATAATAATAAGCCAAAGAAGGTCTCTGCAGCATTTATATGTTTACAGCATTTGGACTGATCATTAACACCTCATTAAAATCACATCATTAATTAGTGGTGGCCTTCACCTGAGATCAAATTTGAAGACATAATTGTAAAAGACAAATGTTTCTTCATTCCATTTTGGGCGTACGCAACGTTTATAAATGAGACCTCAGGTAATTTAACATTTAAGATACAGTATAACAAACAAAATTTCACAAAATTAGCTGTAAAGACAGGCTGCAATCATTATGAACTACTGCCTTTTATGTGAAGGTGATGTCAAATTCGACAACACATGCATCTGCAATGTTAATTAAGCAAAGAATGAACAAATTATGCTCCCTGAGTGCCTTTTGTAACATCCACCTGTTGTAAAAGGAAAAGTGACATCTAGTGGATAGTAGCAATAACATTCACGTTTAATGAATGTTCAGTGCTTGCGGAAATATGAAAGAAAAAAAACGATTCACGGCTTTTGAGAATCGATGTTGAATCGACTGCATTAAAAAAAATTTGCCCAGCCCTAATATACACCCAGGAAAGCATGAGGGTGAGTAAATTGCTGGGTAAATTTGAGTGAACTATTCCTTTAACAGCAGGTACACAACACAGCAGTACAACAAACCATTGCTTTGATGATTGACAATTTGACATATGGTCCAAATCTGTTTAAGACATGTATACAGCAGCACCCTAACATCTTGTCTACAGAGGACAACCTGATGAGGCCAATAATTTGAGCAAATGTCTCACCTGCTGAGAGCAGTTGAGTAATGTAGAAACAGGTGGCAGAACGCAAGTTCTCAGATAAGAAAGTATAACACCTGGCTTGCCGTAAAACACCCAACAGTTATTCCTTCCTCATATTCATCTTAACTGCTGCCAGCATCCTTTTCAGGAGCATATAAAAGCAAAGCCAAGATCATACAGACGAAAGTCACCAATGACTTAAAAAGACAGTACTACCCACTTCCAGGAAAAAAAACGAACCGTGCCATGTTTTATACACATGTACATTCTATAAACATATCCACTCTGGTGCGCTGTACAGTCCTCCATTCACATTCATTATGATTTAGGATTCTTGACAGCAAGTTATTTGGTTATACAACAAGAATAAACCGTGACCGGACATTATTAAGTTCCTACATTACAAAGATTGCAAACTTGAGATTTTACATTACAGGGTTAGTTGTACTACACCAGACCAGATGATTTAAAATGGATCTCTTTAACTGTAACCTGCATTTCAGAGATGATCCAGAACGTTCTGAATGGACCCTGACGTTGTCTAAATATTTACGTTTCATGTGCAAGTTTCCCATGGCCCCCACGCAGACAGTGTTTACTCTGGTAATGCATCAGGAATGTGGCTCGGGGTACGAGTCTGGCGCTGGCACTCAGTCAAACAGATTCTGACAGGACAGCCATGTTTTTTCTCTCATAACTGTGAGATGCTCCAGGTTGATTGTACTGTGTTGACAGATGTTCAGGTTCATTGCTGACCAATGGCTATGATCAAAGGATAAGCATTTTTGTTACATTGATTGAAAGTCTCCTCAAGTTTGGATGGCGATCAATCATAAAGTTCTAAATATTAAAATAAATTGTGGATGCCCCAAGATCATAAAAAGTAAAATCACTGCATTCAACCGGAATGTCCAACCTTCCGGCCAACCTACATATTTGCACAACTCCGTGCAACCTGTTTGCACATAAACAACAAGCTTAAATACCATAAATAAGTTGTTTACATTGAGACATAAGACAATTGATATGAGGCGGCGTGGTTTTGGCAAAAGATCTAAAGTGAGGGAGGGATCTTTTCCCATTTTATGTTTTCAAAGCTAGCATACCATTGCTAACCTCGACAAAATTACCTAACTTAGCTTAAACGTTTAACACGTTATAAACTTTTAGGAAGGAAAATTTGGCATCATACCCCCAAAAATGTTTTTTGAATATAGAAGCTTTCATTGGATACACACACCTGACGTGTTAACTTCCAGTCATATTTAATCTATATCAATAGCATTGGATAAAATAAAAACTACTCGGCAGTTATTGATTCTTTGCGGAGGTCAACCGGAAGTTAAGTTTGGGCCACATAACGTTTGTTTACGTTGTTGTTGAAACCGTCTATATGAATAACATTCCTTGGCCTTTACATTAGGACACGCTTGCTAAACGATTTCCCGAAATACTTAGGTTTACAGAATGATTAATAACCTCACAACTAATCTTTCGCAACTTCTGATGCACTCAAGGTTTCCAGTCTTTTAGTCATACGACAAGAATCTGACACAATTGTGTTAATCACAAGACCGATTTTATGTGGCCCTACAGTAAAGGAGAACAATATGCACTGGTTCTTGTGGTTATTCCTAACTTGCTCAATAACAAATGCCATACGCATATATTACCGTAAGCCTATTCAAATGCTTGTAACTCAATAACTTCACCCTCTGTTCCACTTTTCAGAAAATACTGCCACAAGTCGGGCAGGATTTTCCATTGCGTTTTCTTGTCTTACTTCCCAACCTCCAGTGCGTGAAACGCTGAATAGTGCCGCTGGCAACAACGGTAAAACGTCCAATGTTGACGAGTGGTAGAGCTGCATTCCACAAGGGCTAGAGTTTCACCACCACAATCTCATGACTTCAAAACAGAAAAGCGGGAAAGATCAGGAGGGTGACCTCAGAAAACTTCTACTAAGGTAGCGCGAGCAACTTTGTGATAGCTAAAAACGCTACCCCCACTTTTCACAGGCACTGTTTACATAACAAGAGAACATTAGTGGAAGGTTTCCAAGAGCTTAATGAACTCCAGAGAGCTTGTCCGTGTTAAGGGCTCTTTTATGCTTTAAAGGAACATGATAACACTGACAATATTGTTATGGGCAGGCAGAAGCTAATAGAGAAGAAATTGTGTGTGTGTGTGTGTGTGTGTTTGATGGTGTGTGTGATGGTGTGTGTGTGACTTGGTTTTTATATGTTAGTGGGGACCTAAACCTGAATGCACACCAACTCATGGGGAACCGTGTCACTGTGGGGACCAAAATTGAGGTCCCCACAGGCACAAAAGCTTATAAATTGTACAGAACGATAATTTTTGAAAATCTAAAAATGCAAAAAAGTTTTCTACGATCTTTAGGTTTAGGGGTTGGGTTAGGGGATAAAATATACAGTTTGTACAGTATACAACTCATTACGCCTATGGACTGTCCATACGGAGATAATAAAACATACATGTGTGTGTGTGTGTGTGTGTGTGTGTGTAGGGATGGTGTTCTTTGAAGGAAGACTAATGAATGAGAGGAGATGTGTGACGATGAAGTCACAAGAGCGCCATGAGTAGAGCAGATAAAACACTTATGGGAGTAAGTAAGAGATGATAAAGCAATACAGAGAATCCAATTGTTTTTATTTAGTTTTTATTTACAATAACAGCTGCTTGACTGAAATTGATTTGAAATGATTTAGGATTCGCTACATGTCACGTCACTTGAAATAACTAGAATGGCCAATTCCATGCAAATGTCAACCTTACCACAAACAAATTAAGTTTCTCACCATACTGGTATCACTGATGTCAACAATTGGTGGCTTAAATGCCCATTCGAGGTCTCAACGTTTTTAAAGCATTTTTAAAGCATAATTTACAATAGTCAAGTAAGCAAATTGTCACATCCATAACAGAACAGTCACATTCATAACGGACCAAATTCCTCATAAATGGGCACATTTAAATGAAAATATAGTAACTATCATATTTTCTGTTCAGAACCATACCTTCTCCATTTGTTGGGTATTATTGCTTCTGATTTAGGCATTTTAATTTACAGAAATCCTATTGTCTCTCAAAAACAGTGTCCTTTTTTGTCACTCCATAACCCATGTTTATTTCCCCATTTTTATATACTGTATAAAACTTGTGCACGGACTGATAATTTTCCTAATGTCATCAGGGGTTTAGTAAATATATAAACAGATGGTTCAATATATTGGTAATGAATACATGTCACATCCATAACGCAAAATGTCACATCCATAATGCTGGAACTGCCCAAATGTAGCCCTAAAAATAAAACTTAACACTGCGAATAAGAAATGTATTGTTAGTATAATTACGGGGTGGTTTTAGTGCCCTCTTTGTGTACAAAAGATCAAAACTTGAATGCTAAGTTTTGCTTTGCAGGAGGGCCAATGTGACGTTGGTTTAATTGATGTATAAAACAGCAATAAAGTCATTTAGGAAAACACTTCCTTGTAACCTACTGTACTGAACAAAGGCATGCCCCACACCATTTCGATTAACAATCTAAAATAATAATCACAATTAACCCCAAGACTTCATGTCAAAACCGTGCAGACCTACTCCAAACTATTCTCACATGAAGTTTTTCTTACATGAAATTCATCTTAAACATAAGCGGATAAGACAGTGACAAAGGCACAGTCGGAGAACAAAGACACATGCAGACAGAGAGATTAGGGCAGAGGGGGGATTGAGACACATGGCAGGAACCGAGCAGGAAACGCAACATTCCATTCTGGAAAGGTCTGGCGCTTCCACCATGGAGAAAGCATAAAGCTCAGCCTCCCCCTGCGTCCATGACTCCCAGCTCGGAGAGATTCCCATACTGGAAAAGAACTAGGCCAAGAAACTCTGACACATCTGCTCCTTCTCTCTACCTCCGTTTCCATGTTCGTCGCAATATGTCTTCGGCGCATTAATCCACCTCCTCCCTCGATTCTGCTGCGTTCTTGGAACTCACCCGTGATTCATTTCAAGGGATTGCGTTCTTTTAAACATATGAGGGGCCTGATGCGAAGTCAACGCTGAGAGAAACCAGAAGACAGCACTTGGGGCTGTAACTTTTCGGCTCAGTGTGGATTTAAGATTTGGTTATATTTTAGGGTGAACTATGCATATTTGTTGAATATTTTTGTAGCACGCAACATAATGTCTTCTTTGAAGTTAATTTTGTGGATGGTTTCATAAAAGACTAACTTAAGATAACTTCTTACATCTTTCTACAAAACTTTAGATTTCGGACTTAACTAGAACTTGACTTTTAAACTTTTTGAAGAAATGCGCCGTATAGCCTTTAGTTAAATTACAAAAGAGAAAAAGATGCATAAGAGGTCTTGCAAACCTGTATGCCATTATGCAAAAAAGAAATCCAACATGAGTCACCAAATAACTCGCTCTATTTCTTCTTTTCCTTCATTCTCCATCTGCAACAAGCTCTCTATAATGTGGTTTCCCCCCACAAGTCCCTGATACAGGCCCAAGTATTTGGAAATGCAGCGCTGCTCCCCTCGACTCCCTCTTAACCCACCACCCACCCACCCACTTCTCCATCCAAACCTTTAATGAAAAGCATGTGGTGGAGAGAAGAGATCCCTGCTTCATCTTTGCCACTGAAGCTCTGCACCAGTTACTTTAGTCTACAGAAGAAAGATAATTCAAGCACCACCACCCTCCCCCCCACCGTAGACATTCCCATTTTGTTAGAGATTACAGCTATAAAGTCAAATTTATGACCTAAGTGACAATGAACGAAGTTATGGTCATGTACGACAGATGTGAGGGTTAGGAGCGGCAAGATCTTGGTCAAATGCAGAGACTGTTTAATACATTACATATTTCAATCTTTGTACCATGATTTTGTTAATACACATTAGGTGCTAGACCATTACTATGAAGTTAAGGAGTTGTTGTCGGCTTGTTGTTATGCAGTTGATTGTACATTTTGTGCTACTAGGCGGTTCTTTGCTGGTCCATGTTAAAAGTCTCATTGACACATAAGCAATGGGGTTTTATACTTGGATTTTATCATCTGCTTGAAGAAAACAGAAGTAGATGTAAATAGGCCTAATACCACATTATCTATCAATCCCACAACCTTTGCGTTGCTAACAGGAACACAATTTTGGTCAAGGTAACCAGTTAATCACAAAGCTTGACCTCAAAAACTACAGAATTTTCCGTTCACCATTCAGTTTGAGTAGGTCAAAACAGAAAGCCAAGAGACAGTTTCATATCTTACTGGACCATCTAAACCCAAATCCCTTGGTGGTGGTTTCCCACTCATTTTGAGTGACACATCCTGCTTGAGCAATTAACGGCCTGAAGATGAGTGCGTCGCGAGATGCTAAACTTCTCCCATGGTGTGTGAAATATGGTGACACATTCCACCACAGTGTGTCTGAGTTCACTGCCCTGAGGTAAGCAGGTACACATCAAACAGCATGCTTCCATCGAAAGCATTGGGTTACGACAAGACAGTAGATTTAGGTAATGATAGAGACTTTGATAATCGATTAATCATTTTACATCCAACATAGGGGTCAATTTGAAGCAGTTGCTAACTAGGATTACGGTTTTAATCTCATTTTAATCCATAATTTACTCACCCACACGCCTTCCTAGGTATATAAGACTTTCTTTAGCCAAGATAGGTCACGTTAGACCTGGCTGGCTCCACGCATCTCAACTTCATATCTAATTGGTTCTCTCGTGTCTCAGAACCAATGAATGGTCGTATGCATTACCGACGTCGTATCCATACCAATTATGAATTCAAATTTATTTTGGGGTGAATCGTTCCTTTAAAGCTGCAATTTGTAACTTTGTTGGTAAGAAAATAAACAGAAGTCAGTTGTTGAGCAAGTACATACCTGTATAAAAATCTGTCTCCTCATCCTGATTTGCAAAGGTATGCTTATAATAATGATTTATAATTTGAGATGTTGGGTAATATATCGCAGGAAATGTCAGTTGGACGTCATTTGACTTCAATCCACGTAAAGATAAGCACATAAAGTAACCTGCATTTTTAGGTTTCAAACAAACACGGTGATATGGAGGTCAAACGGTATGGACTGCAGCTGATTGACGGAAGGCTAAACACAGACCCAAGTAATAAAAATATTACAATCGTTACCAACTTTTTTTAATTTTCAATTTCATCAACTAGCAAATAGCATTTCGTTTTATAGGTCCATGTGATTTTGTTAAACTGACACGACAGATTCCTTTTGCCTGCGGCATTCGGACACAATCTAAAACTTGTATGGATACAATGTATCCACAATGTAAAACTTCAGTAAACAGTGCAAACTTTCGAGTCCTAAAAGCTCACAGGAAAAAGGCAGTTGGGTGATTTGGAGGCTGAGTCAGCAAGCAGAACTTTGGCCCCTCTCGAGAAAGAGGAGGGAGGCTGGGGGCAGAGGAAGTGAGAGATGGAAAGAGATGGAGCGAGGAGGGAAAAGCTAAAGAGAGCTGACATTCCTGCACCGTGAGTCAATGTCGCTAGGCACTTTGCTGGCAGTCATTCGTTACCTTTACAACTAAAAACCCTGGCTCTTCCATGATTCCTGTTGAGTTGACAGGAAGGGAGAAGAGTGCATCCGAATGCCTTAAGTCCATTAATAATGCCGTGTGTTCGTTCTGTACGTTACTCAGAATGGCGTCCACTGCTACCCTAGTAACCCTTTTTTTGCAAATCTGAACAAACGGCATTGAGAAAGGGGCGCACACCAGAGCACTTCAATGAAACGCACTCAATGAAAGCATTATGAGGCAGGACCTGTGCTTCTGCTAGCAACCGTTAAGTAGTAAAGGGCAATTAGTTTCACCTAATAAAGACGAGTCTGAAACCCTGAGTGTTCCTCATAATTTAGACTCCAGCTTTGATTTCCAAAACACATGACTGCATTCCTGCCCTATGTAATGGGCATATCTGCTCCCCATCGCCCTGGGCAACATTCCTCAGAGGAGTGGGGTGACATCCGTCAGCAGGGCCTCTACTGATCCCCTGTGCACTTTAATTATTACTTAGGTCAAAGCGAAAACTTACACATTGGTCTCAATTAGGGTTGGGAATCGAAAATCAATTCCAATTTGGAATCGGAATCGAAAGGCTAGGAATCGGATCGGAATCGAAAGGAATAGGAATCGGATACTTGAGATTAAAATTTGAATTCCTCTTATCAATTCCTGTGTGCATATTTTCAGAAAAGTACATGCGTTGCATGATCTGCTGATATCTCAATAAAAGCCCTTATGAAAATTATCAATATTTTTTACTATAGTAAGCATAGTTTAGCTATAGAATTTGCATTAAAGCACAGGAATAACAAATTAACCATAGTTGCATTATAGTAACTGCAGTTTAACCATGATGTAGTTCAACTATGATAATACAAATTGTAATAAATCAGAAAAAGTGTGTTTCTATGTGTAAATATACACAAAAGGGTGCTCATAAATATATAAATATATTTTGCAAACAAGTCTTAAACTTAAACTGTTTTACTTAAACTGTGGAATCGAAACTGGGAATCGATAAGAATCGAAATCGATAAGCAGATCGGAATTGGAATCGATAAAATTGAAACGATTCCCAACCCCAGTCTCAATGGAAAAAAGTGTATGATTGACAGTTATCATGATGCATCACAAATATTTATTAACTAAACATTTTAAACAAAGAGGCATGCATGGAATTAAATAAATCTTAATTACGCAAATGAATTGATATACATCTTGATTATGCAAAGAAAATATGTATTTATATATTATAAATAGCAAAACATGTAGGTTATGCCATAAGGAGCAGGTTGACATTGTAGCAAATATGTCAAGTATTACAGTGCATGTAAACTAAAAAAATGACTAGCATGGATGCTAGCATGCAAACCTTGCATTTCTAAAAGCTAGCTGATAAATGATATAACAACATATAATCAAATGCCCTGTTTCTAAATGATACAATATCTCGCATACTTTCACATATTTCCTCACAGTTGAGAGGAGACCTTTTGCAACTAATATAAAACATAATTGAACACATTTAAATCAAACACTGTTAAGCTCACACGTGTAAGTTATTTACCTTCATAAAACTTCGAGAAGATCCGCTTTATTTCGCCCCGCCGCCGGTTTTATACTTGCTTAGTTTTAACGTCCGTTAAAATTAGACTTCTGTTGTTCCCAAGGCGAGTCTCGCGCGCTTCACAAAAGTTTAAAAGCGTCAACCCGAGGGGACTTTCCGACATGGTTTGCACTTTTCTTCACACAAAAACGAGTTTCCCTGCTCCATGACATTTTTTGGAGTCGGCGAAACGCGTTTTCCACTAGAAATGTGCCGTGAGGGGAAGGACCGCCCTCTTCTCCATACCAACCGTAATGTCGACGCTGCCGCGAGAGACCCACTGAGAGAAAAAACGCAACCCCCTTGCTTAGAAAGTTTAAGGGAATCCAGAGGGTTTGTGTGAAGACAGGAGAGCCCTCCTCCGGAGAGTTTGTCAATTGTCCCTGCCCTTCTGCTGGCTTTAAGAAACCTCGGCCAAGCAGGAAAATGACAAAAAGCTTTTGTGCGTGTTTAGATCAAGAGCCTGTCAGAGTCTTAAGTAGCCTATGTATAACCCACAGAATCAGCCACTTCAGAGCAAAATCATTTTAAATTATTTTTCATAAGTATTTATTTAATACAGAAAGTGCCATGTCTGTTTGTAATAAATATCTAATCAACAAAATGTGATTATAAAACACTTTATTTTTGCATATGTACTTTTTAGTAGGCTAATACACATTAACAGCAAAACAGTGTTGAGTCCCAGAAGTACATTTTAAAATGACTTGTGCACCCGTGACACAAAAAGAGTCGCTCGCCTTGTAGCCTACTTTGAGAACAGCTGCAGAACAATAGCACGTTGCGTTTGTAAAAGCTTGATGATAGTGGAATGACATCAACTATGTGCTTGAAAGATGCCTTTTCATTAAACAAACAATACCACGCCCGACATGCCTCTATCCTCTCTAATGTTTTAAGATGAATAGAAAGTGGACTTCTACTTTTGTTTGATGAGGTAACTGTAGACTATCGTTGAATAGAAATATTTGCCTGGGATTTAGAATAAACGCATTTTACTACTAGGACCAAACCTATAGCTACAATCCCACTCTTTATGTACACATTCTGAGGTGTGGATAAAAATAAAAAATATTAAATGCACAAGGAGAAAAACAGATTCAGTGACCTTCAAAATATGAATACAGAACGATTTAAAATGTGCATTTAAAATGATTTATTAATGAGCTTTTAATTGTTTTTTTAAGTTTTAAAACATGAATTAAATAAACCGTTTTAAATATATCTGTTTATTTATAATATTAAGTAATATATAGATTTTTTTAAGTTAGTGTTTTATTGTTTAATTAAACTACATTTTAAAACACAAGTTAAATAAATAAAACAAAGCTTTTTTTCTATAAACTATAATTGAGCGCCCCCGTTTGACGAAAAAAAGTTTAAAAAATCGTCAGAAACTACAAAAACAACACGAAAACAACTTGATTAAATAATATATATTTTACACACATCTTAAGTCAAATTTAAATCAAATTCTTTAGTATGTGTGATTTTAAATCATTTCCTTTTGTGAAGATCTCTTATGCATTATATGTATGCTTCTTTTTAATCATTTCTACATAAAGCGCTTTAAATTACCTTGAAATGTGCTTTATAAATTTGCCTTGGCTTGGCTTGCCTATGACAGTGAGGTTATAGATAGATGTTCGATTTTTTGTTATAAGTAAAATGGTTTTACTACAGTAACCATATTTCATTCTATTTATAGTAAAAATGATAACCACAAATTGATATCTGTCGTAAAACTATACTATAATAATACCATGATAATTTTCCTAAGGGATTAAGACGATCAGATACTTCATCTTAACATTTTAACAATAAATCAACACAATGACCCAAATTGTTTTATATTTTTATTATTATTTTTGTTCTTATTCCGCAACAGACCGCTTGGGTCTAACATTAGCCCGTCATAATTCCAGTGAGGAACATCTATCTCATAATCCGCAGGTCTAGGGTGACAAGTGCATTATGGGGAAGAAAGTGTCTACAGCTCTCTACATATACTCAACATCTGTGGGGGACACAATCTCTACAATTACAACACTCAAAGGTTACACTGAATACACATTCAAACTGTAATGGGATGACACATTAACACTTAAGCAGGAAAAAAAATGACCCATCTCTCAAAAAAACAACAGGACATCTTTTCTCTCTTAAAAACATAACAGACAGAAACATCTGACAAGGAAAGATGTCACCTCTGTTAGGCAATTTAATCGAAGAAAAGCAAGTATGAATGTGACTGTATGTGTATAAGTGAACAGGTCAGGAGGCCTAACACAGCATACTGTCCTCAGAGAGAATAGGTGCCATCATTTGCATCCCCAACAGGTGACAGCACTGAACAAATGCCGAGTGAGCATAGATGACAGCTTCTTGGGAAGAATAGGCTCTGTCTGCTTATACGTTGCTGAGGGCATCGACACCAGGCAACACTTTACCCTCCAGCAGCTCCAGACTGGCTCCGCCTCCTGTGCTCACATGACTAACCTTGTCCTCTGTGTCCCACTTGGCACAGCATGTCGCCGTGTCTCCCCCACCTGAAAGAAACAGAGACATGATTTATGAATGGAGCTGAGAGAAAATAAACTTTTGGATCCTTTGTGATGCATGAAATTCTCACCAATGATGGTGATGCAGCCATTTTTGGTCGCTTCCACAACTTTGTCCATCAAGTTTTTGGTTCCACGAGAGAAGTTGTCCCACTCGAACACACCGACAGGTCCGTTCCACACAATCTGCTTGGCTCTGGCTACAGCCTCTGCGTAGAGCTTTGAGCTCTCGGGACCACAATCCAAACCCTGGACGGAAAGGTGACCAGAAAGAAAACATTGTCTTTGAAGAACATCCGTTTTGCAGTTTTTCTTCACATGACTGCTTAAGGCAGAATTAGACTAAATGAATAGCTCTTTTAGAGCTAACGTTAGCGTTAAAATGTGTATGTCTTACCATCCAGCCAGCTGGGATACCATCTGCTACTGTGGCAGTCCCCGTTGCCGCCTTCTCATCAAACTTGTCGGCAGTAACGAAGTCGACAGGGAGTGCGATCTTCACTCCGTTCTTCTCGGCCTTAGCCATCAGGTCTTTCACAATTTTGGCGCCCTCTTCATCATACAGGGAAGTGCCAATCTGAGCACAAGAGAATATTTGGAATGACAAGATACAAGGTATTACAATAACCTCTTCAGTTGATAAATTTGAGTAGAATTGGATGACACAGCAATAAAAGGGGAACAACACGCCCCCTTGTGGATGATATTGAGTTTTTATACTGAGAATGTAATCCTTAAAACTCAGGATCGGCCTTTTTGTATACTAAATCCACTCACCTCCATGTTCTTAAGAACCTTGAGGAAGGTAAATGCCATTCCTCCACCAATGATCATCTCGTTCACCTTATCCAACATGTTGTTGATCAGTTGAATCTTATCTTTGACCTTGGCCCTGTAAACATCAAAACGATATTGATCAAACAAAGTATCTGCACTAAAATGTCAATATTACATCACTTTAACCTTCTACTGTATTACAACAATTCAAAGGAATTCATCTTTCCACAACAAAGGAATTAAAAGTTAATGACAATTTTTCATTAAAAGATAAAATCTCAAGACCTTATTGAACATTGATGTATTTCTTATCAGTGAACTTTGTTATTGGGACGAACCACAGACGTATATGCAGACGGTCATTGCAACCAATGAATGTGCAGGGGCGGCTGCTCTCAGGAGCAAAGAAATTAAGATAGAACGTGTGGAAGTTGAGCAACAGCTCAAAATGTGCAACAGCACAAATCCTTTACACTGGAGACGTTGTGCCAATATCCTTTCAAAGTACTTAATGTCTGTTTCAAGCAGGAAACAGAGGCTAATCCATTTAAAGTGTGTAGCGTCATATTAGATCCCACACCATTGTGTGAAAAGTCTCTGTGGAAGTTTTTAACCTAAAAAAAACATGGAATCTATAAACGTTTTTTCTGCATTCAAATATGAAAGGTTAGGCCACAGGGATTATACTCGGAGCACTGGTGAAAAAAGGGCACTGTCACCAATCTCATCATTGCATAACAGGATAACACAACTATCCCTAGACTGTCATTAATGGTTTCTGCGGGGTTTTCAAATGAGAGGACAAAAGCCTCATGAAAGGGTTCGAACAAATATTTATCCGTGCATTAGCTGCCCTGCAGTATCTTGTAAAGTCGAGGTATTTTTTATCACCAAACTAAAAAAGTCTCACCCTCCGAGAATGGCCAGGAAAGGCTTTTGTGGTTTCTCAAGGGCCATGGCAAAGTAGTCTAGCTCCTTCTTCATCAGAAAACCTGCCGCCTTCTGAGGGAGGTTCACTCCAACCATGGAGCTGAAGCAAGTGTGATACAAAAACAATTACCTTGCAAACCAAAGCAAAGAAAAGGTAACGGACAAAACTAAATATTTTTAGATTTATTCTAGTTTCACAGTTTTGTGGAAAAGCACTACCTGTGTGCTCTGTGTGCAGTACCAAAGGCATCATTGACATAGACGTCACCCAGCTTGGACAGGGAGGCACGGAAAGAATCTATTTCCTCTCGAGTTGCTTTGGTCTAAAAAAGTTCAAAATCATTAATTAGGTTACATGACGTCACCTGCAGAATAAAACAATTTTAATAAAAAAACCTAAAAAACAAGATATAAAAAAATAGTTGATCTTATGGAAATTTCTTATGAAAATTATGTCCTAGCTATGGACCCCTTGTCAAGTTATATTCACACATTTTCTGTGATTAATCACGATTAATCACACATAACAATAATATTTTAAAATATACTTTTACATTTGAATAATTTCACATTTAATCTTCAAATTGATGTAGACACAACATATTTCTTTAACAGCGTCATTTTATGAATGAAAGAAAACATTTTGATATTAGTACTGTAACTGATGTCTCTATTAAATTGATTATTTTAACATGAGAGCTATCATGAAATATACAGAAATTGAAGGAAGTTCTCAAACACTTTACAGTCTTTAATGCTAAATTATAAATTAAATGCAGACGAATTCTCATTAAAGCTACAAAATCACATTGATTTCTTCTTTTATTTTGTTCTTTGATTAACATTAGTGACTGGAGTCACAGCAGCAGGTTTAAGAACGTGGCCCCTTTAAGAGCTGTCTCAGTACGCAGATCTGACAGTCACCGCACTCCCATTTTCACAACTCTTTGCATTCATTTAAGATTTATTTTACACTTCATGTCTTGCTTAAGAAAATGCTAGACAAAACGGGCTTTCTGACATAATCTTGTGTTCACCACTTGCTGTGCGTGTGTTCACTACTCTCTGGATGGGTTAAAAGCAGAGGTCACATTTCAGGTATGGGTCGCCATATCGGACTAATCATTACATCTTAAACAAAACAAAATATTAGGTTCAGCAGTGTCATATGACCCCTTTAATATCTCACAGCAGAGTAAAGAGCCACTGTACCAACTTTAGAAAAGTCTATCGTGATCATGTTACTGCTGTCCATACGCACTCAAAGTTCATGACTTTTGAACTAGAGGGAATGAAATGTTGCAGCGGTGCCAATAAAATGCCAGGCACCAAGTTCACTGTATGAATATATGACAGTTTCCTCTATTCTGTCCCCACCCCTTCCTTCCTCTCTTCTCTCCTTCGCAGCATGCATTCCAGTCCGGGCCCAAAGACCAGAAAAGCCACATGGTCAAATATGACCTTCCTACAAATGCCAATAGGTCAACTGTATACAGTATCTCTGCACGCATACACAGCCACCTCTGGCCTTTGAGAGCTGCAGATGTCTCTATGTATATAAGCCGTCACACAGTCATTGCACCATTTTGTCATAAAGCTTAAAAATGGCTTTTAAATTATAACTTTAGTGGCCGGTTTCATAGACAAGGCTTAAGGCTAGTCCCAAACTAAAATTAATTTTTGTCTTAAAATAACTTGCCCTGACATCTTAAAATATATCAGCGCCATTGGTTTGTCTCAAGATGCACACCAGTAATGTTTTTCCTAAACCTTTCATATAAAAGTGACTTAAATATCCTAACTTAACTAAGGCATAGTCCTATCTTAAGCCAAGCCAAGTGAAACCGGGCCTAAAAATTATCCCAAGTATACTACTGGGCTTTCAAATCCTGTATAAGATGCAGTGTAGCTGTTGCCACAACAACTGACCTTGTTACCCGATGCATCTTTGCCTTTGCCCTCTTCAGCCACATGAAACCGCAAGTTCTCCAGCAGAATGACAGAACCAGCAGCTGGGTCTGCGCAGGTTTTCTCCACATCTGGACCCACACAGTCCTTCAGGAACTGAACATCTCTGTAAAAACAAGAAAACCAACATCATTTGACCTGTACGGCCAAGCATTGCATTAATATGGGCCAACAAATAGTATATCACTGCAGAGCGTATTACTAATAAAATGTCACTTTGAGAATGCATTACATTTCTAGTGTTTATGTAGAAAACCCCTGCAATGTCATTACAGTTGTCAAACAGATGTGGAGTGATTACACTATATGCTGAAGGTTAAGGTTATTAATAACCAAGATTTAAATACCTGTGTGAATATGTGTAGGTTAAGAATCTCATATTGCACACTGAAATTATACATAGCATTCTTCAGTTATAATGATAATCAATCATAGAGCTCTTACTTTCCCAGCAGGTTCTTGAGTTCTGCAACCACGGGCTCCAGAGAGTACTTGTTAGGCATAGGGACTCCATCAGGCCGTCCCAAGTGGCTCATCAGAACCACTCCTTTGGCCCCATTGTCTAAACAGTGCTTGACGGATGGGACTGCGGCCTTAATTCTAATCGTATAAATGTATATAATGCATTTAATATATTATTAATGTCCAAACTATTAAACTCATTTCTAAATCTAAATCTAATTTTCTAAATATTTACATCTTTGAGTCTTGATATACAATAAATACAGTTTCAATCTCACCTCTGGTTATTTGTGATCGTCTTGTCCTTCATAGGGACATTGAAGTCAACCCTTCCGGAGAGAGACAGAATAAAATAAGTTTCATCTGATCACTTAAGCATTCTTTTGTTTTAAATTCACCAAAACGGGTCAAAACTATAGGAATAACTAAATGGAAGCAACCTGCCTCGAAAATTTAGATGACATTGTTGGGTCAAAACAGATTACGCCAAATAAGATACTGTTTTACATAGTCTAATTTATAACAAAGCAGCTTTTTATCACTATTATTTTTTTAAACAATGTAATTAAATGTTAAGGAAAAGCAAACATCACTAAACATCACTGCATTAATGAAAAGCTTGAAACTATTATAAAAAGTCTGTGAAATGTAGCATTGCACAGTCAACAACTAAATAATCCCCCTACCAGTATCATTCTGTGGTCTACTACAGGTGCGCACACACACTACTGCACGTTCACACGGTCTCCATGACTACTGTGGATTACGTAACACTAAAGCCCCCATCCAGCAGTTCAATGAATTAATGGGAGAGAATAATCAATGTTGTAGAAGGTATTGTGCTGGTTTATCTAATATTACTACTGATATCAACCCAACTGATATAGCAGTGGGTGACGAAATCAGCCAACATAAGCAACTCACAGCGCATCGAGTTGCTTAAAAGCACGTGCCACCCATTACAATAGAGCAAACTTTAGTTCGTGTAAATATTCGTGACAAACTTAAAATGCCTACCAAGCGATCAACCAAAAAGTTACAAAAGATAACTTGCAAAGTACAGTCAGACGGTGGGCGTGGCTGTTTTCAGTGAAAGGATTGCGCATTGGTTGTCAGTGTGTGGACCTTTTACAAAAGACCGTTTAAGGCAGGCCTTTGGGTTTTGGACAGTGTGTTGAATACCAATGGTAATTTATGCTAAGAACATCTGCGATGTCGAGTATGTTTAGAAGAATACGTGACAAACTATCGATAATTGTGTAAAATAATGACATTTAATGGGCTGTATGGGCGCCGTACCGACGAGTTAGAACAAGCCACTAAACGAATGTCACTGTGCCTACTTTAAGCCTAAACTTTATAGTTAGTACGCATAAAACAACCAAAAATGGTTTAGCCTTCAGGGATCATCATGGAATAGCAGAGGGTAAAAAGGCATTTAACAGTCTGATATGTGAAAACGCACTAGTTGTCGACAAAAATAAATTTCCATTTGACATTTGTACGTGAGGGTGGTGTCATTTCACAAAGACATTTTACAGCGTCTATCGATTTAATTGTCATTTTATAAAACAGAGTATAAAAAAAACACAGTTTAGCAAAAGATGCGGTTGCTCGTGTTATATCTGCCATCCCGCACGTATCAAAGATCTTCAAACGTGACGCGTGACAGATACACTTCCGGTTATCATTGATTGAACTGAAAACACTAATTCATTCACATAGTTTTGATCGATGGCAATAAATTAAGATCGGCTTTCCAATATCTACACTCAGCATATCTTGTACTTGAAGGACATGTTATAATAACGGTGTCGCACGCTTCCAACAAATTTTATCGGTGACAATTCACACTCACCTCATGATCACTCGCTTTCCTTTCACATCCACCTTGTCCAACGTGAGTTTGTTTGATAGAGACATTCTGACAGATTGTAGATTTGCAGTGAAACTGCTTCGCTCCTGTGTGGTGCCGTGCTAGGTAAGTTCCCGATTGAGAATGACCTTAGCTTGATGCTGATGTACATGGGTGGGCGGGTCTTGTAGAGGTACGCGAGAAGTCCAGCGCTCATTGGATGTACTGACTGTCAATCAATATCAGAGGGAACAAGATGCGTTCATGCCTCATCCCCAGTGCCCACATTCTTTCCTGCATAGATATTATCTTCATTCTGCTCGAGCTCGGCAAAGCCTGTATACTTTCAGTTCAATACATTTAGTAAATTATTTAGCTTACATCGTAATTGTATAAATACAATATATATGTATGAAGAGTTTGGTTCCAAAATGAGATAACTCGTTATGTTATCATGTTTTTATTGTGTTTTCTTGCGTTAGTTAGCTGTATTTTTTGAGTTATGTCTTAAATCAAAACAAACCAACTGCCGTTTGATTGATATTAATTGGAATGCACAGTAAAAAAAATTGACCTTGATGATTAGCTATATATATATATATATATATATATATATATATATATAAATTTACTAATAAACGGGTAAATACAGTTTAACAGTAAAATGTCCTACATTATAACTAGTCCACATGGCCTGAAATTTTAATTCTCTAGTCTAAAAGATGCTTTATCTCTACAGTATATAAAAAATCCATCTGATGGTGCAATACAGCAACTTTGATGTATATACAATGAGTGCATAAAACAGTTTCAAATCAAACCAACAACGGGGCATTGGCTTTAGGTAAAGACCTTTCCAAAGCTTATCCGATCTAATCTAAACACACTGGGGAACGTGAAGTAACTAAAGACTAAATATAAGATTTATACTTAATTTATTACATTTTTACAGACATGCCAACACAGCAACAAGACTAGATCAGGTGAAAATGGTCTCCATTTGTAAAATGGAAAAGTTCATAATGTTATTTCAGCCTTTCCCGACAAATTACTCCTTCCATTCCTTGGGCTGCACCTTTCCTACAGGTGACAGGTTCCATGAGATGCCTGTAGATGTGATCACCTGCAAGAACATTGCACATAAACGTGTAATAAAAACAAAAAAATACATAATGAGTTGCGAAAATGTTTGTTTGCAGTCACTTACGTATGCCCAAACACCTGTACAAAATGCAACTCCAGCAATCAGCAATGGGGTTCCATACTTTGCATGAAATGCAGAGGACAGATCAGACTTCTGTCGCACAGCGAGCTGACGCGCACTTTGACCTATTACAAGAAAAGTGTATTTATGTTTACTTATCATTTAAAGCATTGTTCAATACATCATTTGTTAAACAATAGGAAAATGTCACACACACTGAATCTAAAAACACTATGACCTTCCTGTATCCATACATAAGAATACAACAATGTTCAAGCTTTCAGACAAATCGCTCTTCTAGACATAATGAAACATGTTGGAATCGACAAATTGTTGCATGAGTGTAACAACAGGAATCACAATTACCACTGATAACGTTATTAGCTTTGGGGTTGACACTGGGCTGATAAATTTAATATCGTACATGACAATTAATTTGAGTTATACACAGTTTTAAAGGTTGTACACATCCTGAAAGGTGGGAGTTCATATGACATTAAATGAATTTGCAACCACGTACACACAAGCTACGAACGGATGTTTCTGCCTAATGCTAACTATCTATAGCATTCGATTAACAGGCGGCCAGTTTAAAAGGCGGTATAGAAACAAACGCAAATCACAGAAAACCATAGTAAATGCCTCTACTAAGAATGTTATCTTACCACTAAGGTTTAGGGCAGCCTTCGCGAAACGATACATGGCGATGTCTGGTACTATCGACTGCGCGTGCTAACAAGTTACCCTTGAACTGAATGCCAGAAACAAAATGGCGAAGAGCACACCGGAAATGCCCTATATGGGGAGTCTGCAGACCTGGAGCAGGCAGTTTTACGCCCCAGGCAGTTTTACGCCCCTGTTGTTCCTTATTTGTCCAGTAAGGGGAGTTGAACGACAAAATAAAATATTTGTAACCGAATCAAACTGTTAAACAAAAATGTAATTATGTATGTGTAAGATTAAAAGTAAATAAATAAACTAAACTGAAACTGGAAGTGCTTCTGGACCAGTGAAAATTAACTATGGTAAAAGTGTAGTAACCATGTTTTTTTGTTGTTGTTGTATTGGTGACTTTTGGCAAAACCAATCTTTCTACAGAAACCATGGCTTAACTAACGATGTGCAGAACAGGTTTAAATATTTGTAGATATCTACTAACGGTCTTAATACATAGCTTACAGGAGACAATTGATTTGCAATTGCAACTGCAATTTAGTGTTTTTGTGAATTGAAAAATTAATAATAATACAGTTGGATCAGATGTACAGTACAACAATAATATATAATCTACTGTGGCCTAGTAATATACAAATATACAGAAGACTTGAGTGTTTGTTGTGAATGTATAGGCAAAGTTACATTGAAATATTAACCATATTTAGCCCATAAGACATTAAGTGCAATCATATGAAACATCAATTAAATATCTGCCCTGCATTTAGAACAGTGTCCTGCATACTATTTCATGAAGAAAAACATAATTCACCGCTTTAAGAAATTTCTAAGGTATTTTATCTTCTAAGAAAAAAGTGACAAGTTTCTTGTGAACAACATTATTTATTAAGACCATTATCAAAAACAGGATTGATGATCATTATAGGATGGCTCTCGATAATGACTCCTATGGGTTGCCACTCTTCTTCAAAATGTTCTTAATCCTCCTGTCAAACTTCTCCCGCTCACTGATAAAAGAAAGTTTAAAGTTGTAGAGAAAATTGTTATTGGAAATAATGGCAGGATGTCATGCTTGACCATTTCTCCTTTATAGCATCATTACATACCTTATGTCAATGACAGGCCCTTGTAGAAATTCCTCCTCAGCCTCCAGCATTGTGAGATTTTCCAAACCAGCAAGGGAACAGATGATGGACTATCAAAAAAAGAGTTAATTCAAGATGGGTATTATTACAGATGAGATCAATAACATCACAACATAATAGGCCTCATTAGCCAGCCAACAATTGCTATTAAGAAAACAAGATACACGATTAATTGAGCACTAACTATCACAAACATGATAAAACCCACATTAGGAGCACGTACATTTTAATCAGTGATATGTAATATGATCATTTATTTTATTCCATATGGGAATAGTTTTCAATTTGAGTTTCAATCAATCAATCAATCAATCAATCAATCAATCAATCAATCAATCAATCAAACTTTATTACAGACTCAAGGTCCAATAAAAAGAAACAATAAACAATAGAAAATAAACAACATATACAACCATAGGATCCATCACAAACATAAAGAGTTACAAAATACAGCAATACCAGTGTCTCCACAGCTTTGACTGATACCGTGTAGTACTAACCCCTATATTTGATAAACCCACAATAATTTCATTTTTAGCAGCATTAAGCCAACAGATAAAACTATACATAAGATTTCGTAACAGTGCTTTAAAAGTGATTACTCTTACACTCACAAACATTTCACTTGCACTATGCCATCTGGGTCTCCTTAATAAGATTCTCATTGCATCATTATAAGCTATACTTGCATCTTCTGTAAGCTAGATGCTCTGTAATTACACCACAAATGGGCAGTATAAAGTGTTGTACAATATGCTTTAAAAAGTGACACCTTCACCTCATCTGAACAGAAACTAGAACAGTTTGAACATGTTTGTGGTTGTTGGTGCTGGATTATTGATCTTTTGTTTTATTAATGCACATTTAAGAAAATTGTTTGCTGGCTAATTATTATGTTGACTGTGATGTTCTCACCTGTGATTAATTGTTAGTTTTGAATATGGGGCTCTACATTTTGTAGGAAGTTGTAACAACTTAAAATAATAAATAATTTAAGTACGTGTGCAGCTAAATTTAAATGGTTTACATATAAGCCTACTGTAGTAACGCTATGTATGCAAGTAAACAGGGTCACCCTTACGAAAATAAACCATGTTTTTTTTTTGTGGTACAAGTGTAGTAACCATGGTTTTTTGGTGCATTGATTACTTTACTGTGGTTTTTACAAAAACATGGTTTTCAAAACCATGGTTATTTTGTGATAACCATTGTTTTACTACAGTAACCATGGTTTTTGGGGTTTTAACTGTAGTAAAACCATGGTCAATTTTCGTAAGGGCAGAAGAATATGTTACCAGAAAAGGCCATCACAGGCTAGAGACAGACAACAAAATAAAATGAAAAAGAAAATAATTATGAAAACGAGTAAGAGATATCGAGTAAGCATACACTTGCTGAAGCATACACAGGTTGATCCAGACAGAACATCGACCTGGTCCTGGTCAATAAGTATACATTTTATTGTCTTGAGTATAAATTACACATACCGTACATATCTTTTTAGATGTTGAAATGAATTCATATCGATATCAATGAATCATTTAAAACTATACATGTTGTACGATTGCCTGAAAACGTTTATTTACCATAACTCGTGATGGACGATGAAGTTATCTGTTCTTAGGTCTGTTCTGGTGGTTCTTAATGTAAAGTGCCCCCTACTGGACAAATAAGTAAAAACAGGGGCGCAAAACTGCTTGGGGCGTAAAACTGCCTGCTCCAGGTCTGCAGACTCCCCCTTCTCGAATTGCACGAGCGAGACCAGTGCGCATGCACTGTAGCCTAAAAAGGCGATAATATTATTAAAAACCAAATATTTTAAAACTAGGATTTAGTTTAGATTGTAATCGTAATTCGTTTGAAAGGATATTGTTTATTATTGACGCTATATTAAATTATAGAAAAACGTGAAAATAGTTTTGTAACATGGAGACATTGTGGCACCCTTTCCAAAACAACCCGTTTAAGAACTTAATCACGTCTTTACATTAATATCAAAGTTTTTATGCGCCCAATTTTCCTGTTACATAGGATAAACACAGCATTACACTTATCGTGTCAGGATGGCCGAGTGGTCTAAGGCGCCAGACTCAAGGATTGTTCCTTCCGTAACAAACGGGTATTCTGGTCTCCGAATGGAGGCGTGGGTTCGAATCCCACTTCTGACATACACTTTTCTCAATTAAAGAAATAATTGTGACTACCTATGTCACAATATTATTCACTAAATGAATGACAAGCGAACCTTTCAATACATTCTGAAACTTTACAAAGGCGGTTCATGTGTGGAGGGCAAGACATCATTTTTATAGCACTGTATTACATTTATCCTATCATGTATAGAGGTAACTACCCTGACACCCCAGGGTGCCTACCTATGTGCTGAGAGAGACCTCCAAAGCAGATACGAAGGCAGGGCCTTCAAATCATACACTATTCAGTAAAAAAAATAAAAACGGATACTTTCAACTGAAGCGAACATCTAAAAATCTCTACAATTTGTTTTTCTTCTCCTAAAAGCAATGACAGCCAGAAAAAACCCATACTGAGGTTGTTATTAAGCGTGCATGAAAGGGTTAGCAACTTTTTATCCAAAAATAGGGGATGTGTAATTATTTCACTTGTGTTATTTGTATGTCACTTTGTTTTAACTTTTTTTATTAGATGCATAACACGGTTAAAAAGCAAAATTGTATCACTCAATATTTTTAGCATTTAAAACATACCTTGCTAACAAATTTAGATAGTCAATTTAAACTTTCAACCAAAGTAAACCTTTAAAACACAAAGCGAACAATTGTAATAAATCATATTCTTTAATAGTGAAACATTATGAACAGAAAAGTATTCAAATTACAAATACTTGTATTGGTAAATCAAAAAAAAAAAACATAATCTCATGGAACGTCTATCTAATCTAAAACTTTCCTGAGTAGATATTAAGACTAAAATGTGATGAGTTAATGACTGATTCCCTACTGGAAACTTTTAGTATACTGTACGACACTGTAAATTTGTCCATCAAGCAAAATCTCCTTCCCTACATTTCACCTAATACGCCTTTAAAACACAAAACGATACATTTTGCAGCATGTGTTGATGTACATTTTTTGGTTTAAACTTTCTTGTGATACAAAAAAGTGCGAGCGAAATAAGGTCCATATTAACAGCAAGCTTAGAAGTATATCAAAGTATATTACTGAAGCACATATCTACCCAAGAATATCTACAGATGACATTTGTAACAACTGTTAAGTCACAGTTGCTTTAGGTATATAGGCTACAATAGCTTTAACAAAACAGTCATACAAAATTCTGTTTATAAACACAAGACATGCTAAAAAGATGGTCATGGTGATACATATGCAATGACATGGTGGCTCAGACAAAACATCAGCAAGTGTGACTGCAAAAAAAATCTAGGACACATGGAAAGATCAAGGTTTGGATCCGTCTCGTGTTCTGCATGTTCTAATCCTTCTTTTTGTCCTTGACTTCTTCATCATCTGTGTACTCCGTTGGTTCTTCTCCGGGTTTAAGAAGCTTGCCAACATAATCATATTTCTCTGAAGAAAAAACAGACTCAACATTAAAACCTGATTTGAAGGTTGGGTGTTTACAATATTGCCACTGAACACAGCAGAAACATTGTACATGCATTAGTTATTTAGTATATCTACTGACAACAAAGTGTAGCCACATGAATTTGACTGAATTTGTATAAAAGTTACAACTGTACAGCCAGTCAAAGCTGGGGGAAGGAAGTGTCCTTCAACTCACGGGTGAACTGGGTCTCCCACTCGCTCAGGCTTTCCTGCTGCATGGCACTGAGATCCGAAAGATCATCGTTAGTGTCTTTCAAGGCCTCCTTCTCCAAACAGAATGTGGCTAAACCTCTGGAAGCATCTTTGCCTGCAAAGACCCCATAAGGGCCCTCTAAAAGTGAACAACATGGGTGTTAGCAGGTTCCTTTTTTATTTCTGACCTTCTCACGCACACATCGTATTGAAATACGTGGATGAATTAATGTGCATGGCTCAGTGGTCTCCTGTCAATCTTCGACCTTTATCCGAGTTTAGTTAATGATTCACTGATGACAATCAGTTTGGTATTGCCAAAGTGTGCACAAAAGGCACATGTGAAAATAGATGCTAACTCACTATAACTTGTTTTAAACAAAAATCTCAACAGAGATACAAAGTTGCGTGATCGCTTGTCATGCTAGATTAGAGGTTATAACGAATAGTAGTTCAAACGGTGCAATTTAAATGGCAACTCATACAAGGGGCGTGGCTGAAATGAAAAAAGAGAAAATAAAGCTTTTAATAGCATTTAATGACTAATACATTAATATGTGGGAAATGCATGTAAATCACATAGCAAGCAATAAACCTCCTAATTCACAAGTGTTTGCTGTCAATAAAAGAACAACTTGAGATAACTGTTAGCCCAGCGAGTGCGCGTTCATGTCGTGTGTTACCTGGACCGTAGAACTTCTTTCCTCTCGTAACATCAAACACTTTCCCGTTGACAGCCATCAGGATTCTCGGGTTTTTTGTCCCGTCATACTCCATCAGTTCTGCTAAAGTGAAATCTCGCTTCTTTAGTTTAGGTAACTGCTCTTCAACAGGGCCATAGTCTGGGGGCCTGTCTCCGCGAACGATCTTGTACAACAGGAACAAACAGAGACATAACAAGCTTATATTCAGAGGCGAGGTGAAAATCTCTTGAAGGATTCCAGAAGTTTGCTCGAGCTCTTCTTCAGCCATTTCGTCTCTGATTACGAATACTATGTGAGAACATCGAGACTCGCCGAAAACAACTGTGCACCAATCACAGCAGCCAAAAACGCGCAGTAGTGCGACGCCAGCCAATGAGATTTGAGATGGATTTCTGGGGCGTGTAGTTTCTACCTATGGTTGTGGCTTCTGTGAGCATTGCGTGACTGGCTGCATTGTAATTATAAAGACAGGAAAAGGAAAACAAGATGTTTTACAGACTTCTCATGAAAAATAATGGTTAAACTATATTTGTTAACCACCTGGGTCTAAACATAAGTTGTCAATGATTGAATTATGTTTACTGAACTGAACAATTAGTAGTAATAAGCGAAATACTCCTACATGCCACTTTAAATACATGCTAGGTTAAGTTATCAAGATACGTATAGTGAATGTAACTGTATAATTTGTTGACTATGCGTAAAATGTTCTTCATATTTCAGAATTGATTCGTGTGGTTGTTTATTTCACTTAATTCACAAACAGTGCACAAATGTCGTACACAGTTTTAGACCAACAAGAAAAAACTGAGCAAAAACAATAAAACAAAACAAAAATAAATACGATTTATATAAAAGAGTACAAATATAATAATAAGATATTATAAATCTTATAAACCAAATAAAAGATACAGCACAATTTAACTTATTTAAGTTCATTTTTTGAAGAAGAAAAAATTGCCTTTCTACTATGCGTATTTTTTAAGGATTTGTAGAACATCAAACAATTCAGAGAAATGTCAGAAAAAAATGCCAGAGTAACGTTACACGACTAAATTTCATTAGGTTGATAATTGCGACCTCCAAACAGCAGGTGGAGCCAAAAATATTTACCGAGTGGGTATATTCCTATGGTTTTAGTCCAAGAGAGCGTGCGTCTGGAAAAACAAAACACAGCCGTGACGTGGCCACAGGGCAGAAAACAGAGACGGGGGGGCATTAGGTTGGGTTTGTATTTCCTTTATTTGTTTCTGAACTAACTTGTATCCTATAATAACATAACGTTCAGCTCCATTAAAGCTGTGCTAATTGTCTGTGGAAAAGTTAGCTTAGCATTATTAAAGTATTTGTACAGTATGTGGCTATGACGCCTGTACAGGTGTGACAGATAGACAGATGTGATTTGGTATTTTAGCGATGTTATACTAACACATATGTGTTCGTATAAGAGTTTCTGTAACGTACATTTTGAAAGCTACTAACGGTAAACGAATAGGTATTTGTTTGTTTCGTTTATATATTTCAGGACAGTGTGACGAATTAAGATGTCAGACAACGAAAGCTCAGCAAGTGACCAAACGGAGAAATCAATGGATCAAGAATCCTCATCACCTGATCGAGATGACCCCCCCTCTGATAGTCAAATTGACAGCTCTACTGATGTAGCTCCAGTCCGTAAGACAAGGAGGAGACCTGAACATAAACCTCCTCCTGAGGACCAAAAGACCCCAGAGACACCACCACAAGCAGAAACTGCTTCAAACGTAAGCTTTTATCACAGTTTTATTAATATTTTAATGACAATACCAATTCTTCTTAAAGGGATAGTTGACACAAAAATCAAAATTCTGTCATCATTCAGATTCAGCATCATTCAAAACCTGCATGACTGTATGGCCTGTACATATGGCGATTTACATTTACAAAAAAAACAACAACAACAGGATTTCATCTTTGTATAAAAGATGTTTTTTTATATCCGTGTCATTGTTTTTCTTTACATCAGCCCTCTACAGAGACGACTGTTTCTCAGGGAGGGTGGGGTTACTGGGGAAACTGGGGTAAATCTCTCATCTCCACTGCTACTGCCACTGTAGCCACAGTAGGTAAGTGACTACCAAAGAACTTCTAAACAAACGTTTGAGAATGTTTATTTAATTTGAGCGAATATTAAAACTAGTGCAAGCATATACAACAGAGGCTAAAAGTGATATTTGGAGAATTGACGTCTTCGCTATTTATTCACATATTTGATTAAAGATGCATTCAATTCTTTGTATGAATGTTGTGTAGTTGTGGTTGACGTGTAGGCACTAAAGCTCAGATTTGAGAAGAATTGAAGGAGGCTTGGGGAAAAATTACACACAACACATGCGCAAAGCTTATTGAGTCACGGCCCAGGTGAATGTCTACAATATATTACTACAAGAGCGGATGAATAAATATTACAACTGATAAAACTAGTCAGTAATTCCTTTTTCTGCAAGCTTTTTGTTTTTCTATGCTTTTTCATTTAAATTTGAATAAACCCACATTCCCAGATATGCTGTAGTTTGCCTTTTTGACAAATAATTTTGTCTAATAAATACCCTTAAATTGAGTGTTTTATCCATTTTGTACCACACACTCATATTTTGATGGTTTAGTCTCACCCGAGTTGACAGTAAAAGCAAATGTTTTACAAATACAGTATGCTCTCTAGACATCACTTTTGGCCACTGCTGTACAAAACGCACTCTTGTCACAATTCTCGAGCTTAAGCCCTGCATTAACAACAGCGAGGACATCTGTTAATTATTACTTTTTCCTAAAATTATATTAACACGTCAACTGCCGAAAAGAAAGGAGTGTTGTAATTAAATCATTCCAATATTCTCTCTAGCAACAGTTCGGTTTATGTGTCATAGTGACTGATGGTGCTCTTTTATTGGCTAAGGCCAAGGGTTGTCACAGGTCATTGAGAAGGCAGAGACATCTCTTGGAATCCCTAGCCCTGAGGAGCTTTCTGCTCAAGTGGAGGAGGAGGAGAAAAGTGATGGTAATTATGTCCCCCTTCATTTGACCCCTGGAGCCATGCTAACTGAAGTCTTTATTGATGACCCAAATGAATTGACATTTCTTCCATCTTCTTGCAGCCATTAGTGAGGCAGATAAAGAGGAAGGGTCGCAGTCTTCTGGAATGGGTGGGGCTATGGGAATGATCTCCTCCAGTAGCATGGGAATGCTGTCTTCCTTAACCAGCGTTGTTCAGAGTACGGTAAGGACAAACAAATTTATGTTAGATGACAGTAAAGCTAAATACACAAACAGCCGCAGAAAACATTAAGAGCGCATTCCACATTTTCATTTAATCAGCAATTCTAGATGTATTGTGGCCATTCCAGTTCAATGTCTGTTGAATTTCAACAAAATCTAACCTCAGAAGTGACATAAAGCAATGTGAAAGACTGACAACATGACAAGACCAGTGTTGGGCAGTAACGCGTTACTGTAGTTTGATTACTTTTTTGGTAACGGAGTAATTTAACGTGTTATAATTCCTAAAATAGTAATTAGATTATAGTTCCAAGCCCAGGTAACTAAGTTACAGCTGCGTTACATCGTTGCCGTTGTATCGTTTTATCATTTAAATTGTTAAAAGCGAAATAGATTTTTCAAAGTCTGGATGCCTGCCTGTCGCACCCGCGACGTCATCAAACTGAAACACGCCTGCGCGGAAAGTACTACCAAAGCCACTCCACTGAACAAGTACAACAGAGTGCACACCCATGGAAAGCCTGCCACATTAAGCTAAAAACTCTTAACGGCCAATGCTATCGCTGCGCGGAACGCAGGCAAGGAGACTAGACACCGGATATGATTGGCTGAGGTGCCTCTCGTGATCGATGTTAGCCTTTATACTCCAATTGTAAGCATTACAGACCCATACATCTCCCTTTCACAAGACAATCTTTGGTACTACCAGCGAAAACAAACTCAGCATGGAGAGAGAAACGTATGCGTTCTGTAGCTGGAAATACAATCACTATTAAGATATATATACTGTTAAGATATACAAGTTATAAGAAACTAAGGAGAGACTTTTTACATTATGAAGTATGCAGGTTTAGAAATACTAGTTAACATATGAACAAATGTTTGAAGTTAAAATGTCACAAACTTTAATTATTATTATTATTTATGACAGGCTTTAGTATGGAATAAGCAGAAAGAATGTATTAAAATAATTAAAGACGAGATAGAGTAGAGTATGCACTTCCCAATAAAGTTTTGTCTTGAGAAGGCTAAAGGGGTTGTTTTCTGTTTTTGAGGTGTAGTAATGTAACGAGTAATGTAACTAATTACTTTTGAAATAATTTAATCAGACCAGTAACTTGATTACTTTTAAAAGGAGTAATCAGTAATTTAATTACATTTCTAGTGTAACTTGCCCAACACTGGACAAGACACACGAAAACTGATAAAAATCAAGGTTATCCCATAAAAAACTATTTTAACTTTTCCTAAATTTAAATATTACTGTTGTTTTGTGTGAATATAAACTTGTTTTCTTTGTAGTATTTGAGGTCTGAAAATATACAGAGCATCTTTTCTGTTTTTTTACCTGTTTCTCCAGTTTTCATTTTCTGCAAATAAATGCAAATATAAACTATATACTGAAATATTGTTAGTAGTTAACAGAATGAAATAAAAACAATAAATGTACCTAAACACATACCTATAAATAGTCAATTCAGAAAAATAATTTAAACTGAAAATAATTTTTGAAAATTTTTGAAATCTTAATTTGTTCTGCAACTGTATATTGTAACTTAAAGTATTTTATAAGTTATAATTTATTATCATATATTTATATTTGTTTATTATAGGTTAACATATTTTTATATTTAATGTGAATGTCTTGAGTTTTAACATTTATCTTTCCTCCACATTTTTGTTTTCCAGGGTAAAACAGTTATAAGTGGTGGTCTGGATGCATTGGAGTTTATTGGGAAGAAGACGATGGATGTGATAGCAGAGGGAGACCCCGGCTTTAAGAAAACAAAAGGGCTGATGAACAGAAACTCAACACTGTCACAGGTACAACGCTTAATATAGAAATCTGTCCGAATGAGATGTTTTACCAGAATATTCGCCAATATCTACAGTTTGCTGTCCGTCATTTTCATAAAAAGTCAACTCTTGTTCTATAAAAATACCATAAATCTAATTTTTCACGTTCATACATTTACAATGGAAGTCTATGTGACTGTATTAATCTATTGCATGCCACAGATGCTGTTAACAAAGCTAAACTTATTTTTCAAGGTCTTAAGAGAGGCAAAGGAACGAGAAGAGCAGCAGACATCTGATAACGTCACATCGGAAACACAGAAGAAGGCTCATTATGGGATGTTGTTTGATGAGTTTCAAGGGCTGTCCCATCTAGAGGCTTTAGAGATTCTCTCTAGGGAGAGTGATACAAAGGTTAGAATTTACAAATCTAACACAATGAAGACAATTGTAGCATGAAACAATCACATATAGTTCAGTGTGGTGTGAGACTTAAATCTAATCTTGTGTATGTCTGCAGGTGAAATCTGTCTTGACCACTTTGTCAGGTGAGGAGTTGGTTAAACTGAGAGAAGAGTTAGAGGAGATTAAGGAGCCGTTTTCCCTCACAGAGTTTGACGATGAGGTGGAGGACGATACAAGAGGTAAAGAAATACAATGAATACAAATCTATAGTTAAAAACATGCAATACATCATGATCCTTTAAAACATGTTCAATACAAAACAAAACATTAAATCAATGTGAAAGAAAGAAATCTTCATCTCTGAAACCTTACATCTCAGGTGATGATGGAGAAGAGTTCATAAAGGAACTGACAGATGTTCTTGAAAGCTTGCACATATCCAAGTCAGCAGACAAGCTTTGCAAGGTATCACTTCTATAGCATATCTGTTGAATGATAAAGTTCAGATCTTTTATTTTATCTAAATCAAATTACATATACTTCATTTTAATTACTCAGGCCAGAAAGAACGCGTTCAGCCGTATCACACACATGAAGCCACAGCAGGAAGAGGAGGAGAAAGAACAGGAAACACCAGCGATAAAATGCAACGTTGCGGTCTGTAAATTATCCTATACATATATGCATTATATGAATAATGTATATTTGCTTGCGTTTTGATCATTTGAGGTATTCCTTTATAGGAGGCCCATTTGTCTGCCATTACAAGCTTGGCCGAGTTCACCGCAAGATCCATAGAGCAATTTCACAAAACAGCGGAAAAACTTCTTCATTGTAACACTGATGAAGCCACAGCTGCAGAACAAGCCAAAATCCTATCGCAGTGAGTTATCTTGATGCATTTTATTACAAGCAACGGTTACTACATGCATCATTGGGAATTGGTTAAATTAATACGATGATGTGTTTTTACTTTTAGAGTCACTGTGATTATGTGCAAGGAGATATCAATCCTGTCCAAAAAGTTCACATCAGTTTTGACTACCATTGGGGTGAGATATAAGAGTTCAAAGCCTTTATCAACATTGTTAAAATTGTATGTATAATACTGATGCCAGTGCAGTTATGACACCAAGTGTGAATGTTTTTCAGGCAAATGAGAAGGGAGAAGTTCTCAATCCACTTATTACCAGCATTTTTCTAGAGGTGTGTGTTTATTTTTATGTCTATGACAATCACCATTCAACCCTAAGAATAAGGACTTTACACCTGGCTCTTAAGCATAATGAGACATTCTCTTTTGTTTTTATTCCAAGGCTTCAAACAGCGCATCATATATCCAGGATGCATTCCAGCTTCTAATGCCTGTGCTTGAAGTGTCTCATATTCAAAGGACAGTGGAGTCTGCACAGGCTTAAGCACTAAAATAAACGTACTGTGCCAACACAGTGTTTTAAAAACCAACATGCAACACCATCTGATGATGATATCAGTTATCCGCTCAGGTAGATTTGGTAACCACATGATATACTGTGTGGAGTGCAGAGTTTCAAGCTGAACTGTAAATACAGTATTGTTGGCTCTTCTTTTGTATTTAAGTATATTTTTGAATAGATTCAGTGTGAGGATTCTACCTATTGCTGACAATGTACAAAATAATACTGTCATTTAAATGCATTTCATCATGATTAGATGTATAATGAAATTATAATTTTAAAATATTAAGTATATATATTGTTCCCAAAAACTGGTTTATGTAAGTCATATCAGTATTAATGTCAATTAACTATTGTCACTATTGTTAAGTGTCTTGAGAATGTTTTGGGCATAAATATGTTTAATTCTTCATAATTTATGAATACAGTTTACATACTACCGTACATGGAGTATGAACCTGAAGCGTTGTTGTAAAGTGTCAACCATAATTATGCATTTTTAGCAACTTCAATTTTTTTGAAACTGCAACACTTTAAAAATATGTTTAGCTGTAACGTGGACTAGAATGTTAGCCTTCATTGCCACTAGATGGCAATGTCACACTGTTTTTCATGTAATCTGCACTCCGTTTTGTTTTTTTTGTCTCGTACATGATCTTAAGATAACGATTAAAATCCAAATTTTCTTCAAATGCATAAAAAAAACCGATCTGAAAGTTTATTTTGCTCTTGTTATGTAGGCCTGACACAAACTATTTTTTCTAACACCGGAAGTACCAAATTTGGTTCGTAAAATCGTACGATCTGTGGTTGTCAGTGGAAGTACATTTATTTGGTTATTCTGACCAATTAAACAGAACCAGTTGACAGTATAATACTTTTATATGTGAAAATCAATACATTTACATACATAATTTAGACACAATATTATGAGGATGGGGGAGATGCAGAGGCGGTAATATTCAGCTGTTCCAGTTTTGTAGTTAAGGAGACGTCCGTGTTTTTAGTGCTTTCTGTAAGAGGCTCTAAAAACTGACATCCAGCTACCTTCTTCCCAGTGAGGGGGTCGACCAACTGCCCAACTTTATACACTATTTCTGAGAGTTCATGCTTGACGTGTTTGGATCTTCTCTCTAGCAGAGCCTTCAACAAAACAACATCCCCAACAGAGCACTGTTCTAGAGCATCATGGGCGAAGTAGGTCTTCCTCTTGTTGTAAAACTGAAACACGAGCAAGTAAAAACAGATTAACTTAGTTGAATCCGCAAACAATCACGACTGTATTGCAAAGAAGTCAAGCATTACAAATAGATTTACATATCATATGCATGCATATATACATAAGTTTACACCACAAAGCTCATTTTCTGTGTCATCTCAGAACTACTATATTTCATAAAATATGCAATATTTTGAAGTCGACACATCACTTCTTACCTTGAGCAGGTATGGATCAAGCACAAGTCTGGTAACTCGCACCTTTGTTGTCTTCTTCATTTTGGTCCCGATCACACGACCAATGATCCATTTCGCATGGACCGATGCTTGCTTGACGGACATGCTGTTTAGATTCGCAGTGTCCTAAATATTAATGTTAAACGAAGTCAGAACTCTGTCACAAAATGCGCACTGAGACCACGTTGCGTAGTATGCAAATGACCCTGACACTCAGATTTATCTGGATGTAAATGTGAAATGTAAATAATATGCTTACCCGGTATTCTTTTAAGACAAACGTTAATGTAAAGGTCAAAAACTCATGAAAACATTCCGCACGCGTCTGAATGTCACGGCTGGTGGCGCATGTTGATGACGTAGTACGGAAGGTCAATAGAGGTTAACGGTGCCAAAAACGAAAAAAAAACGTGTTGAAAATATGGGATTCGCTCAAAACAACCAGAAAGAATAGTAAATGTGAATATATATATATATATATTTTTTTTTTAATTATGCACAATATATGTTATAACAATTAAATATAAGTTAAAACAAATAAGAAGATATTTTGAAAAATGTTGCTGTCGTTTTGTGTCCATACAGTTGAAGTTAATGGGGTCAGTGTTGTTCGGTTATCAACGTGCTTCGAAACATATTCTTTTGTTTTCTTCAGAAGAAAGGAAGTCATACTGGTTTGGAATGACATGAGGGTGAAAAAAATGAAAGAATTTTCATTCTTGGGTGAACTATCCCTTTAACACGCCATGATGACATTCATAAAACGATATCAAATTCTTATTTTTCCAGCTATTCCCCTCCCCCTTTATTTTTACAGAGATGTTTGTGTGCACTCCAATGCACAACGTGAGTTGTGTCTGACCTATATAAATACATTTGAGTGTAGTATTCACCTTTTAGTAAGTCACTTTTAGTAAAGTTACAAACCGACATAAAAGTTACCACTTGTGAACTCCCTCTATAAAATTTGCCCTGCACAGAGCGAAGTTTATTGCAGAAAAGCTCTTTGTGTATAGAGGTCCAACTCCCATTTGAACTATTTGGCTAGCTGTTCCAAATGGCACGGCGTCAAGACTTGGGGAACAGGCATTGGTAAAATAAGAAAGATGTGTCTAAAATAGGGGAACAGATCAGGGCATTCTCTAATATGTGTTCAACAGAAGAGAAAGAAATCGGTTTGTCCCTGGGTGGGAACTGGATGAGGGCCAGAGCAGTCAAATCTGGTATTAATCAGAACCACACAGAAAACATGGTCTGTTTCTATGTGATTCCCATTTAAGGCAGTGCAATGGGATATTTAGTCGAGGGCTAACACACCATCACTCTGCAATGCTCTTGCACATTTAGGAACATGTAATATATCAGTCAATACGCTGAATGACCGGCTCGTTCCATTTCAGACCTTATAGATTTAAATGAATGTAGTACACAGACGTATGAACCTATTTATTTAATGTCTAGCAGCACATGAATGGCCATAGTACTGTACATCTGTAAGTGGTCACTGTGTCGGCCCAAAACACAGATTTCAAAAAACCTTGAAGCTGTAAATGCAGTTCACTCTGTCATCCGTAACTTTTAACATCTCTGCTTCTGCTCAAAGGAATAGTTAACCTAAAAACGAAACCTCTGCCTTTACCTCACCTCATCATGTTGTGTTCCAAACACTTTCTTTCGGTGGAAAAGTAGAAACAGTTCTTTCCATATAATGGAAGTAATGATGACTATATAATATATAGTATGTCCATGTAATGAGGGCTGTTGCTATTTAGCTTCTAAAATGACAAAAACAGCACCATAGATGCAGTCCATAAACTTGCAACATTTTCCAGGTTTTCTGAAGACAGACAGCAGCTTTGTGTGAGGAACGGTCGACGTCGCTGTTTACTAAAAATCTTCCATTTCTATTGCTATTAAAACTCATTTTAGATCTCAAATAGCTGTTCAAGATGTCTTGCAGCATATAAGACACTCTGCTGTGTTTATTTGTTATTGGCATGACACAACATATCTTGGCAAGCAGTATTGCAATTTACCAAAAAAAGGTAAATAAATATTACAAAAAGATTGCTACCCTTTCGCTTTTGTTGTAAAGAAAAGAAGAAGACAGTCATATTAATTTAATAATAAAGGTTGAAATTAATGAATCGTGGTAAACCATTCCATTAATGATTTTCTGTGCTTTAATCTCCCTTTAATCTTGACAATAAGTGTAAGGCTGACTGGAGAACCACAGATAAGAAGTCATTAACAGGGCAGAAGGAAGGGAGAGTCAGCTTGCAGGAAACAGCCTGAACCTCTAACATACATGCTAGTGTTAAAGAGGCAATGACTCACGTAGTTGAGTTTATTTTCACTGGAGATTGAAAGGTGCCTGATGAATATTTTCCCCAAAGAAAACTGAATTCAAGCAGAGTTGAGTGATTAATGAGATCGCTGTCTCATTTCCACCATATTCCTGTTTTGAGCTCTGTTTGTAATGTTATTGTATGAGGTTGGCGTCAGAGGGATTACACGAAACATTACAAATCCAATAAATAACAGCTCATAGTATTTTTTTCTTATAAAGCTGTAAATAATATCCAGTATGATGCATTGCCGTTAGCTTTTATAATATTAAAACGGTGTCGTTTTTTTATTTGCTCACTCTCATGGTGTAGATATGACCTCCTTTCTTTAGCCAGACACAATCAGCTATAGACCACTTTAAAATATAACACTGGTCCAGCACTTCCGGTTTCGTTCAGGTAGACCAATGTCTATTTTAAATAATATTTTGGTTCGTCTTACAGATTTGTAATGCCATTGCATTTGTAAGGCTTCAGAAAGCATCGGTGTTGGGGAAGCTACTTTGAAATTGTTAGATAAGCTACAAGCTACTGATACATAAAAGTAGTTAAGTTACAGCTTAGCTACCCATCTGAAAAAGTAGTTAGCTACACTACAAGTTACTATAAAAAAGTAGCTAGCTTCTTTGAAACTACTTTTATTTTTTACAATCTCACATAAAAAAATACAGGAGTATAGTATTATAGCAAACTGTATAGTAAATTTACTACGTACAGTACCGTTTTTTTACGTTACCACAGTAAATATTGAATAATACTACAGGAATTCTAAAGTGTATAAATTTACTAGCAATAGATAATACAGAATACTGTAGTATATGTTAATAGAGTGTGATAATTACCATAATATTCTATAGCTGTAATATACTAGCCTACAATTTACTATAGTAAAGACTAAAGTATACAACAGTATGTTATGTGATGTGAAACACCTGAATATGTGTTATTGACTAATGTTTTAAATAAAAAGAGAAGTTTAAAACAATGTAATGCAATATTATTATGATTGCGTTGTTTATTTATTGTTTTAATTTCATAAGATATTTAATACTTAATAGGATGGGTGTGTCGAACTTAAAATATTTACCCACCTCATGTACGTCCTTTACGATCTCTTCACAATGAAGCGTAAAGCCACAATACATAGTTACTGCAGTGGATGACATTTACATTTATGCATTTGGCAGACGCTTGTATCCAAAGTGACTTACATTGCATTATCCTATACATTTTGTTTCTAAGTATGTGCAATACCTGGGATCGTACCCATGACCTTGGCGTTGCTAACGCCATGCTCTTACAGGAAAGCTGTAAAGATGACAATAATGAACTGTTTCAGCTTGTGATACAGAAGAAGACGTTACGCAGCGCTGCTCTGAAGGCAGAACGGAATGTAGCTTTTGGTCGCGCTACACCACTACTTTCTTAAAAAAGTAATTAACTACTGGAAAAGCTACACTGTTGTAAAAGTAGTTGAGCTACCGCCAAGCTACTGAAAAATGTTAAGTTAGTAGCGTTGCTACTTGTAGTTAGCTACTCCCCAACACTGGAAAGCATATCCATAAAAGTAATCCATACTCCAAGGAAGGGGTTAATAAACATCTGCTAAAGTGTATTCTAAAGGAAACGATACGTTTTGTGAGAGAAAACAAGCCATAATTTAAGTTTATTTAGTGATTGATACATCACATTTGAATGTAAATAGATGAGTAAAATACATTTAATATGGGGGCATGCTGGCTCCACGTCGATTTCATTGGTTCTCACGGGACTCACGTAATATGATCATATGGTGGGTTAGGTGTCAGTACCCCATATTCTTAAAGGTCATAGCAACACCTCCACCTCCCTTTCGAAGCACGACTGCCCTGTCCCAAATAGCGCACTGTGGACTTGCGGTCTCGTGGACTTAATTGCACATGCTCGCCAAGTCTACGAGTCCATAGGGTGTCCCATTTGTCATTTTTATGCAACATATGAAATACAGAACTATAAAAACAGGCAGCTTCTGTCCCAATTCTCCCAAATAACAACATTGGGACAAGTGTGGTTGACTTCACGCAGCTCTGCGCAGACTGATCAGCGAATGACAACAAAGTACCGCGAGAGTGATTAGAAAGCACCGCTTGCTCTTTCCGGCGTGATTACCTCAAGTCTGTCCCAAAATGCACACCCACGTACCCTTTTTGGTCGCCATTTGGGACAGGGCCTACGGAGGCTGATGCAGGACAAAGATGTCATCACATTTTTGCTGAAGGAGATAACGTATTTACGAAACACGTTCTGTTGAGCAGTTTGTCCGTTTAGGGCTACTGTAGAAACAACATGGCGAATTCCATGCACGGAGACCCTTGGTGTATGTAGATTGAAATAGCTCATTCTAAGGTAATAAAAACATAACGCTTCATTATGTAAGGTCTTTATACACATCTGAAGACATAGATATCTATATTTTACTGCATTTCTGTCAATAGATTCTTAAAAAAAATGACACGTTGGACCTTTAAGTAATAAGTAAAGGTGTGTAAAGCCAGGTTCACACTGTACGATTTTTGGCTGTCCCAGACAAAAGATGACCAACGTGAAACAATCGTGCTGATTTTTGTGGTCCTGGCTCTTAAACGTTGGTCCTGCAGTGAGAGAGATTGAAAGACGTCCGATGTTGCAGTCTTGCGATCACAGACAATGAGTCACAAATGAGTCACAGCCTGCGATCTTTTCTATCAATGTCATAAATTTAGCATGATCCTAAGACCTATGCCTGCAGGTACGCAGTGACCCCAACTCTGAAAGAGTTTCTTATTGGTCAATGCCACATGATCACTGGGGTCCCTCAGGGATCAGTGCTTGGACCACTCCTTTTCTCCATCTTCACGACATCCTTGGGACCCATCATACGGGCACACGGCTTCTCCTATCACTGTTTTGCTGACGACACTCAGATTTACATCTCATTTTCCCCAGACAATACCACTGTAGCAGCTGCCTAGTAGACATCTCAGCTTGAATGAAAGAGCATCACCTCCAGCTGAACCCTGCCAAGACAGAACTACTTGTATTTCTGGCACACCTTATGGTGCAACACGATCTCACCATCCAACTTGGCAATACTACAATCACTCCTTCCAAAACAGCCAGGAACCTCGGAGTCATATTTGATGACCAGCTGTCCTTCAATGATCACATTGAAAAGACAACATGGTCATGCCAATTTGCCTTATTTAACATTAGAAAGGTTAGACCCTACTGAGCATGCGGCACAACTCCTTGTCCAAGCCCTTATAATCTCAAGGTTGGACTACTGCAATGCTCTCCTTGCTGGTCTTCCTGCAAAGGCTATCAAACCACTCAGAATGCAGCAGCACGCCTCTTCTTCCAAGAGCCCAAAATGCCAATGCCACTTTCATCAAATTGTTGCAGTCACAGTTTATAATTTTTCAACTTTTGTTTCTCTGATGGAGCATTGTGAACTCTTGTTTTTTTTATGTCGGACGTGCTTTTTACTGCAGTGTTTTAATTCATCCCTGATAAAAGACACCTCAACCAGCTTATCACTTTTCTGAAAAATTACAGGCATGTGTAGTAGAGAGTGGTATGAAGGTAGATCTCCAGGAACAGAACATAGAACGTGGCAACATCTTAGTGCTGCATCAGCCACCATAGTGTTTCGAAAGGGAGGGGTGGAGTGAGCCGTTGGTTGCAAGTCCCAATCTCACCACTAGATGCTGCTAAAATCTCCACATTGCTTCTTTAATGTAACATACACTCTAACATGCTTGTGCCACGTCATCTGCGACTTGTTGACCATGTGCTGCTACTTTTCTTGGATAAAATGATAATATGAGCAAAAACAGCGTCTCAGTAATGACAAACTTTTGCACTCAAATAAATGTTATACTTTTCAATTCATAATACTGCAGCAGATAAACGAGTTATTGTACCGTTTGAATAATTTGTCTTGAATTGTTTAGAGTTTCTCTGTTTATCCAAAGTTGCCCCACATTTCTTCATCCCCTACGAATGTATTTCTAGTTACTTTCCACATTGCTTCAATGATGTGACTTCACATTTTGATGATAAACGGCTTTTTAGTTTTACGGCAGATGCTACAGTGTAATGCTGATGGTACGTGTCTGTTGGGAGCTGATGTCATTGTCCTTTGAGAACAAACATGAGATCACTATGGAAATATCACAAGCAGAGGACTATTAGTCATTTATTAATTACTTCAATAATATTTTGCCCACCTGAATCACTGCGCAGGTCACGGCCCATAAACGTCTCACTCCTGTCACACCCACAACAACAACACCTGCTGTTTTCACGCAAGCCGCGCATACATCTGAGGAATGCACTGCATGTGGAAGCATAAATAATACATAGTTTGACTATATATATAAAAGAAAACTCCGCCAAAAACGAAGCTCATAGTCTTGGTATCCTTAAAGTGGGGAAATGGGCCAGCAATGGAGCGGAACACTCAAAATACACACACACACGCAACACAAACAACCAGTGAGCCGTATTGTGAGGACATTTCCCATGAGTGCCTCTCTTCTCTGTCTCGTCATCTGTGTGGCAGCATACGCTCGCTGCCATCCAACTCTTGTAATGCTGTTTACATAAACACAAAGTTTCAATTCTGCCGTTCACAGTGCCTTTAGCAAACAAACCCTGTGAAGCTGTAAGCATGGCGGAGCGACACAAAGACCGTAGTTGTGTGTGCGGTCACGAGCGACAGTAAATCATCCACACGAGTGCACGAGTGCCAGCATCCAACGTGGTATTCTTCTAGTTTATCCCATGTAAATTAAAAACGTACGTTGGACTTACATTTATTTGAAACTCCGTTGGCAATGATTTCATTCCTCACCGGGGAATTGCCAGTTTTGACCTTGTCTTGAATTTTTGGATCGAAGCACTACCTCTAAACATTACATCATGGCCTGCTTTAAGAAAAAAAATCATGTTCTTTCTGTAACTTGGCCATGTCATTATCATGCGATCTGATGTCATTGCCAGTGTAGATGACATCGCTTGATAAATTCCCTTTTTTAATGCCAAGGAGATCAAGCATGGTACCTTTGTACTGTAGTACTGTAGTTTAAAAATCGCAAGAAACCTAATCTGTGTTTTTGTAGCCATTAGTTAAAGAACTATACTATTATTACGCACATTAAAGGTTTTCATTTCTTTGTCATCCAGTATTTAATGATGTGATTACAAATGTCCAGGCTGCGACTGCTGACTTTAAATGAAATGATTGAGTTTCCTGCATATACGTCCCGTGGGAACTTTGACATGGAGAGACATGCCTTAAAAGACATGACCCCCGGTGCTTATTGTGACATGTACAATTTGCAATGGTCTGAGTACAGCTGAATGAATGAGACCGACGTTTAGATAAGGTGAATTAAATGAAACCAGAGCTGGGTTGTTCATCAGCCTGAACGTTACGTTTACTTGCACTGCCACCCATTAAAGAAATACACAGCTGGTAACATTCACATTCAGTATATGATTTGATACCTTCTGTCTTTGCTAATGGATGCTTAAGTTGTGTCCGATACCGCTCCCTATCTCCTATATAGTGCACTATACTGCGTGTCCACCATTTTGGAGTCGTGTCTGAAAGAACGATATGATGCGAGACAACCGCGTGATTTGAATCAGCTGGAGGATTCTGACATAAACCTTGCAAATGTATGTTCAAGGGTTTCATAATATACCATTATGGGCAATAACCGTGATATTAAACACCGCAATTAATGGTATTATGTTAATTCTACACATATGGTAATATCGTAAAGTACCAATTTAAAAGTTTGCCTTAAGAGTCACAACAGTTACAAACTCTCTCTTCGACTCCCTACATTTGTATTTTGAGAGTGTTTCATTGTCCAAGCGAAAGATAAAACACAAAAGAAAAAGAAAACAAGAAATATCGCAATCAATTTACCGTGTAACGAAAATATGATACCGTGACAGGTCATACACGGTTCCTCTTGTTGTGGTTATTTTCCACTTTTTAAAGATGAACAGATTCAATAAATGTCATATAGTTAATTAAGCAAAAATGTTGTGTAGTGTTTTCAAACACTACACAAATTTTAGAGCAAAACATAACCAACTGAATGTTTGGAACTGAATCACAATGTTATCAATCACAATCTTTAATACGTAATTATGTAAATACACAATGCGTAAAATGCTTCATGTGTGAAATGAAAAATGAATAAAACTGAAACAGGAAGTGTTTCTGAACCAGTTTTGTTTTCATTCAGCAAAATGCTCTGTACAGTCATTTTAAATATTATTATTAAATATAATTAATAAACATAATAGTATTTTTTTTTTTTACATAATTCCTATTTTTACTTTTGATGTCAGCTAATACAATAAACTTGACAAATGTGACCAACAGTGAGAAAAAACTTTACACCATTACAATCCATATAAGCCACATATATGTAATATAAGGTAAGTGTTATGTTTATAACAAATGATCCACGACTGTACTGTCTGACGCACTCATTTTTGTTCACTTCTTTCCCATCAAGTGGACTCAAATGTCATTGACTATGTAGGGAATAACGAAGGAGTAAATGAGTGAGCAGTTTTGGACACAGTTGACTCCGTGTGACCTCATGTCACCATGACAATCCTGCTAGAACACCGTGTGAAAAGAATTAGAAAACTAGAACTAGAGAACTGTGTGACTAAGTGATTTCCTTGTAGCACACATTTTTTTATTCTCAGTAGAAAACGATAATATATCCATGTGTTGATTTTTATTATGCTGGGGCCATGAATTACCCTCTGTAAAACATGCTTGAGTTTGATGTTTAAACAGTTTCAGTTCATTTCTTTCAGCTGTAAACATGCCGTGGAACATTTTTCAAAGTTTATAGATAGAGATTGTACAAAAATATGTCCTGTAATTTGTTATCCGCCGATGTTATGGTATGTTTTCCCTTGAATTACAGAGAGGGGATCCTCTCTTGGGGGCCCATGTTTCTTCTCGTTCCACTTCTGGTGACCTCCTTAACAGATGTAGGTCATTATGACTTTAGTGATAACTGAACAATCGAACAATGACTTCTTCCATGTGTGCTGAAGGGAGTCACCCTAGTTCTTGTGTTTTCACTCTGCTGGGAAAATTGGATTGAATTACATTGTGATTATTGTTTACTTCATCTACTTCAGCAAGAAAACGCTGGAGGATAAGTTTCTTTTGTTCTGTTCTATTGTTGGGATGCTAAAGTAGGTTAACAAAGAGATGACTTAATCAAATTCGCAGATTCTTGTCTTCTTTAAACATCTTATAACGTCTGCGTTCTTCTCTCTTACTGCTTTTATTAAGTGTGTGACAGATACTAACTAGATCCACCTCCACAGCTTAACTGGCATAGAAATGTTTGTTACGGTGTATTGTCCCTGTCGATCTAAATTGACTGAAGTGTATTCTAGGTTTATTTCTGATAGTCTTTGTAATAAAAACACTTAAATCACAAACACACACACAGCCTGTTTCTCTCTCCTGCTCACTGATGTCATTGATTTTTGCTGGCTATATTCCAGACCTGACCACAAACGCTCCACCAACCATAATGCCTCACTAAATCCTGTCCAGCACTTCTATAGTTATCCTAATCTGTCAAGTTATGTTTGGGAAAAATAATGCTTTGTCTTTTCAAAATCATGTCGTGTCGAAGGAAAACAAAGCATGTAGAATGTCACTCTGGTATCACAGAGGCATGAAGTGGTCCCATAACACTACATTAGATAACAAACTATCACACCAAATGGAATTTATTTTAAAGATAAGCACAAGCATTTATCAAGCAAAATAATGATAAAGCAGTAGATATGCTGGTCATATTTTTGTGTAAAAAATGTATGTGCATATTTCTGTGTTAAATGTATGTGAAGTATGTCCATAGTTAATGTGAAGAACTACACATGTGGATAGTCTGATAGGACATCGGTGTAAACTTAATATACTAGAAAATATGCAATATGATAAATAATACATTTACATATATTGGAAACATGCTTATATTTTTTAATACGAAAAGCAGCAATTCCTTGTGTATTATTCTATATATTGTAATATTATAATATATTAACGATCCATTATTCTATATATTTTTTAAATGTAATGTATTGGCAGTTAATATAAAGGAATATATATTTTCTTAGCGTAAGAGTTTTTTGGGCCAATTTTGGGCCTGATTTGCACTCCCAGCGATTGGTGGCAGCGTGGCCCAATTCGAAGCTTGTTGCAATCAACTTTTTGTCCAAAAAGTCACACCAATATAGTACAATTGTTGGTTTGAATCCTGTGTGGGCATGTATTGTGCTAATATATATAAGTCTTCATTTTGACTTCTTCTCAACTTGCATTTTGTGGGCTTGGCCCGGTAATCGCTGCTTGCAGCTATATTTTATATTTCTATTTATGCCATTTTGCTCTTGTTGCTCTGTGCCAGTATGGCTCTGCCTTTTGTGGGCTTGGCCCCATAATCGCTGCTTGCAGCTATATTTTATAATTGACAATCCTCTCTACTTCATTTGGCACCTGTGATTCCTTACAACACCGCCTATGTAGACAGCACACTAGGTTTTGGAGTAGAGACATAGATTATATGTACACAATCAGCCCTGCAGTGATAGAAAGCGGGTATGTGGAGCACTATCACACTTGTAGCGCTGACAGACTGACTGCCGTGTCACAAGTAAAACAACATTCCCGTTCAAATACAACTCACGCTTTCAGCTTTAGGCAATGAAATCATCTTAATCCAACCAGGCTATAGATAAGGTATCCGAGGCTCACTTCTATCTTCGGTGAGCCTGGGAATGAAATGAACAGGCTGGAGAAAATTAATATCAGTGGGACAAGCTGCATATTTATGAGACATGTTGAGTAATTTGTACTGTGGTGACTATTAGACTACACACTGCATCATAATTAAACACGGGACAGCTGCAGCGGATCTAACACAATCTTCTCGTCTCAAAGTTATCGTAATTAAATGCTCAGTGTTAACGAATGCTTCAGCCTCTGAATCTCTCTGCTGTTTATGGAGTTAACAGAATGAAAACTTGGGCTTGTTGCTCAAAGCAAAATTTCCTCCAACATTTTCTGCCATGAGAATATGACTCAGTTGTCAACACGCAGTATTGCTTGTATCATCAAGCTCATGTTAAATGGATTGTTTTAAGCAAGGATTTAACTCATTAGTGCAGTTATGCTTCAGACATTACTGACACCTCAAATCAGATTTTTGCTTGCTGGGTCATAACGTACGCAATATTTTCTAGTTTTATTCCTAATTCTGAGTGTATTTCAAGTTTTATAGCAGTGGTCCTTAAACTTCTTTGGTTCCCCCCTTTAAATCAATAATATACCCCGACACCCTCCACTCCACAAATAAATAGTACATCATCAGTTATTTATAAATTACGGTATTAAAGGCGCAGTATGTAAAGTATTGGCATTAAAATATCCAACAAACCTCTGGCACAATGTTATATATTTTGTTCACCTGTGTTCTTACACTATCTCAGATGTTTCCAAGAATGTTTAAATCCAGAAAAAATTGCCATTTTAAAGTAATAATTCACTCAAAAATCAAAATTCTCTCATTATTTACTCACCATCTTGTCATTTCAAACCTGGGGCGCGCTTCCCAAAAGCATCGTTTGACAACTATGGTCGCAAGTTCCAGCATAGTTCAACCATTTAAGTTTAATCCCTGGGCGGAGTAACGTAGAAGGAAACTTATGAATGAGTGAAATAAAACAACAGACAACAAAAATAGGATAACAAAAGTCGTCTTTAAATGCAATGTATGTTATTTACAGCAAGAATTTGACATTAATTCGATCTGAACATATTAATTAGATGTCATTACTTCACCACCTATGTGGCGTCATCAACTAGACTACTGAACCGATCTCCGACAGTTACTACGGTTTCGGGAAACAGTCGTAACTACATTGTTAATTTCCCCAATGATGCATCTTACTATGGTGGTTAAGCGAGTTATGTCGTTGTTCGGGAAACGCAGCCCATTATGACTTTCTTCTGCACAACACAAAAGATATTTTGAAAAAGGTTGGTAACCAAACAACAGTGGTACTGAACCCATTGACTTGCATTAGTTTTGTGTCTATCCAATAGTAGTGAATGGGTACTGTCATTGTTCAGTTTCCAACATTCTTCAAAATATCTTGTGTGAGTAAATGATGACAGAACTTTCATTTTTCAGTGAACTATCACTTTAACCACTGTAACATGCCTCCTCATAGTGTGAAGAAGGACACCAATGGCATCATGTCCGCATTATCCTATTATTCTGTGTACTGTTGTAGGAATCATAGGTGTGTTCCACTTCATGTGGCGCTGAGTACATCGATTGTCGTATGACATCAAAGTATCATAAGAGCAATAAAAAACAAACCGTCAAGTCACTTTCGTGGTACTTTGATATCATATACCGATCGCTCAGCAGAGTACACACTTCACAGCATTTGTTTCTACCAAAACCCAAATGTTATCCATTAATATTCCATGCTCCTTCACAAAATCATCAAACTACATTTTCGTTATTGTTTCGCGACCTATAGCAGTGAAAATAACTGCTATGCTCTGATCGCTCGGCCGCAGATCGGTATTGGCATATAATCACATTTGATTTATTGACAAATTTTTATTTTATCACCGTCATGTCATCGCCGGTGTGAAATTACTACGATGTTACAAGAAACTGAATACATTTTTTTTGCTATTTGCCCTGTATGTTCCAAAGAAATCTCACATGGAAGAGCAGTGTCCCTAGCATTAAGTACAACAAACCTGGAGTTGAATTACTTTAAAAAATATAACAAAGGCAACATAATCTGAAAAAGGTTAACAGTGATCAGAGTTTATATACAGTATCAGTTATACAAGAAGAAGAAGTTTTATTTATATAGCGCCTTTCCATGGCTCAAGGTCGCTTATAACGCTTGAAGCATCGGAATCGGGATCTGTATCACCCAATCACTCGGTACTCTGTATCGGCTGCAGAAGTCCTGATCCGAGCACCCTTAAATTGTGCTTTTAAGATGGACACGAAAAAAGTTAAAAAATGGTCCATCTGGCATCTGGAGCAGACTTTGAACTTAAGCTTACACATGCAGAACATGTGCTGTGTCCAGTGCTGCATACCTGTGAGTTGGATAAGTGCTGCGTTTTTTATCTAGTGAGTGACCCACTTCAACTGACACTGACACTATAATTCGGATGCTTTGTCTCAATGTATTTGATTGCATTTTTTTTGCTAACCTCCCCTGGTGGTCACACCCAACACCTCGAGAATGACTGTTCTGGTCTTTGTAGTTTTGATGGAGCGTTGCATTAGCCACGGGCTTGATTCCCAGGGAACACACATACTGATTTAAAAAAATGATAGAATGAATGAACTGCAAGTTGCTTTGGATTAAAACGCTTGTAAATTTATGGTGCTGTAAATGCCATTCCTTCGTTCTTGTTATATCTATCAATCTCTTCCCCTCGTTCATTGCAACTGGCTTTGTGCCTTGATTAAGAAACTTTTTTTGTCTACATATTTCTGTTTTTTTGTAGTCAATTGCCAACAGTAAAAATCTAACAGTTTGGGTTTCGAGACCAGCATTCCACAGTCTCAGTGTTGTTCCTTTAATAAAAAAGTGAGTTTACGATGAAAATAATGGTTTAACAACCTGCAAACAACACCAGTGATCAAAAGGACGACTCTCACTGAAACAGTTTGGGATACAAACACAATCCCTTTATCCTCGATGTAAAGCAACACAACCGAGACGTATGTTTACGACAACAGCTAATAAAGGTTTTTCTATTCATAGGTACAGTATAAGTTTTTGGCTTGCTCACCAGCCAGACGGTCTAAATTCAATATTTATATCCCTCTTCTGTGATTATGAGTGTTGATTCTATGTATGGTTACAGCACACAGGTATGTGCCCCTAAAGCGAGCCTTTTTCTCTCGCCAGAGCGTTACACCCCCCGCCCCATTCCTCGATCCGGCATTGTTTGTTCAGTGATTCACGCCGTAATCTCTTTTGCTGTGCATGTGTGATGTGCTCACAACTATGGCATGAAACATATTCGCCACTCTGTTATAACGTGGTGATACCGTTGAATGATTTATGCGATGACATGCTAGGAGGCTTAGCTCTTTATCTTTTTTATTGTCTGACATGGGGTTTGCCAAAAAGATTATGTCATTTAGGTGCCTGGATTACTGTATGACTGCGTAAAGCCAAGAATGAGTACTTTCTTGACTGTACATGTGCTGATCGCACACATCTGTATAGTTACATGTGTGCATTTTTTGGCTGAAGATCACTTTATAAATAATGCAGTCATTTTTACTTCTATAAAAAATAAATGTTTGTGCTTTTCTTTGCAATTTATGGGGCTTACTAGTTTGGCAATATCTATGTATTGAGTGCCGCAGAGATGATGTATTTTTGTAGGCCAACCCCGGAGGTTAGCGTCGCACTGCTTCCCTTGATCGCATTGTTCATTATGGGAAAATTCGAAAAATAAGCTCAGTGAATAACAAGGTTTAAGATATTTACACGTTTTGTCTATCAAGATCATCTTTACAAATGAACTGTTACTTTTGAAGCCGAAATACAATCGCCAGAAGTAAAAAGCCAACATGAGGTAGATTACACCACGGTCACTCGATATCAACGTCACCACCACCAAGCCTCTGCACTGTAAAAAAGGAGACGGATGTTTACAAATGATGGTAACAATATTACACAAAATATTTTTAAGTACTTTAAATTATATTTTTAATGCAATATTCCATGAATAAATCAAGTAAAGTTAACTAAATTATCTAAGCACGTCACATGATAAACTTTAAAAAAATACTAATTTGAGCATTGGAGTTAACTTATTGATCTTGTTTAACTTAAGTTTAACATTTATTGTTGTTTACAAGTAAGCCGAGAGTTGTTTCAGTACTGGCATTAGCACCAATATTGTTCACTGAGTGAAGAAACACACATCATGAGCTCTCCCATCTTCTAAATCTTAAAGGGGTCATATGGCGCGAACACGTGTTTTTCTGTGTCTTTGGTGTGTTATAAGTTGCCCATGCTGTCACGGTCCCACCGTCTTGTTTATGAAATTCTAGTCGTGTGGTGGGATCGGGGCAGAGTCCTTAGGTTATGTGTGGAGAGAAACATATTGTTGTCCGTTTGACAATAATATACGTTCTCTTCAGTGTCTTGTCATTGGCCCCATTCCTCTCGTTTCCTTGTTATCTTCCCCTGAGTGTTTAATTATCCACACCTGCCCTGTGTCGTTATCCCTCGTTTGTGTTTCCTATATATACCCTCTTGTTTCTTTGTCTTGTGCTCGTGTATTGCGTTCTGAACGTATCTCGTGTGTGTTTCATGCTTGTGTCTTCATGGATGTATCACCCTTGTCAAAGTAAGTCTAGTTTAGTGTTAGTCTATTGTAATCTTGTCCAGTGTTGTATTAGTCTCTGTTTATTTAGTTAGTGTATTCAGTCTTTGTTCCTGTGGTTCCCGTTCATCGTGTCTTGTTTTCCCCATCGTGGGTTTTTGTTTTGTTTTGTTTATTTTGGAAAATAAACATCTGTTAACCCCTTCACCACCGCCTGCCTGCTATTGGGTTCTCTGCACCATTCATGACACATGCATGTATTAGACACTTAAAATTGCAAAAATGAAAGTGTTTGAACAAAAGATGCATTCTATCTAAAAGCGAATGCTCACCCAGACCTGCCTGAAACGCCTCGTGTAACCACACCCCCACAAATCTACGTCAGTTCGTGGTATGAGTTGACTAAGACCGCCCAAATGTATACGCAAGTAAGGTGGGTGTACCTGTCAGTACAATTGCTTTGGAACCTGATGTTCCAAATATGGTAAGAGGCGTTACATTTCCGTCACACGTTTGCAGTATTCGACCAATCACTACACACTGGTTAACTGGCCAATCATAGCACACCTCGCTTTTCACAGTGATGAGCTTTGTAAAAAATCTACACGTTTCAGAGAGGCGGGGCAAAGAGGAGATACAAACATGCACGGTATGTGGAAAATACAGCGTTTTTTAAACTTTAAATGGTGTATACACATTGCATTGCATTACATCTAAAACAAACCATAATATTTGTTTTAGCAGTGTCATATGACCCCTTTAAAGACAACGGAACAATAAACACTATCAAGTCTTTCATTTTATTGTTTACAATACATATTGTTTACATTTTTTTACAAAAATGACTCTCCTAATGCTGTCGCATGCAAAGCATGCTGGGAACTCTAAATTAACTTCTTATTTATTGAAGTTAACTAAAAGAATTTATGCAGTCCCATCACAAAATAATTAAGTAAAGATCCTTTTTACAAGTTTAAGTGGGTTGAACATGATAAAATTAAGTTGAATTCACTCAATAATTTGTGCATTTAGAATTCCGAGATTTTTTCTATAATTTTAAATAAAATTTTGATGAAAAAAAGAACACAATTGTATTAAGTAAGTTTACTCAATTAATTTCATGAAATCTATTACAACACAGAATATTTTTTTACAATGTGACAACTTTTTTAAACTTATTGAAAACCTTACCTAAAATAATTACTCTGTGAATGAATATCCATCCATGTTTTTCGAGACCAAAGGTAGTCGTTAGCAACTTGTTAGCAACTGCCTTTTTTAACACACAATAAAGCTTTAAAAAATCACTTATAACTGCATGGTGTGTTATGAAAATATTTACAGGAAAATATAAATATATACGGGAAAATACTCAGAGGTTTTGTTAACCACAGATCTAATTTCAGGCAATTTACCAAAACTCAATGGCACCGGAAGTGCTAAAATGCTTACTCACTTTTAGGATTTGCATAAAAAATATGTCAATCCTGCCATACTTTATTGTCACAGGTATCTTGTCATTTTAAAGGGATTCACCCAAAAATAAAAACTATTGTTATCATTTATTCACCCTTATGTAAGGCCTGTATTCCTGTAGGCCTACATAGAATTCATATTTTTTGTCATTTTGTCTGAATGGTCAAAAGAATTTAATAAATCATATAATTTTGATAACCCCCACTTAACCAGTGCGCACAGAGAGCATGGAGAAACCAAACAACTTAATTCTTACATAATTATTTGAATTCAACTTTATATTACATTGCCAGCTTGTTTTTTATGGAACAGCAGCATTTGCTTATCTGACTGGCACCATTCAGCGCCATGAATCATTCTAAAACATTTTGCTGAGGGGCAAGACAATGTTGTTGTAAAATAACAATCCTTCAATTAGGAATTATTATGTAATTAGACTTCAAAACAGACTTTAACTTTATAGATGTGATTCAATGGATCTGTGGTCAAGGGTTATTTACTATTTATTGAATTTTGCCGAGCGCTTTGCGACACTGCCACAGGAATACAACTTGTACAAATAGTCTACTTCATAAGAAAATACTGACATACTGTGAAATGTTTATATGGGTGAACTATAAATGATTCAATATAGAGAATATTGTTAGCTGTACGGTTAAAATGTCTAATGCATCGTTATCCTATAAAACTACTTGGACAGCCCTATAGCTGTCATTTCTTTTCTGCTGTTGTCCCAGACACACAAAAATGCTAACAATTTAAGCTAACTTTAATAAAAGAGGTTTGTGCTGCATTATCCAACATGTGGAAGGGAATATGACATTACAATGATGTCAAGAGAGAAAATTCCATCATTTCACAACGTAAAACGCTTCCAGCTGGATCATTTTGATGTGACATTGACGACAGGACGCATGTCCGTGCTCTTCGGGTCAGCTGTGCTGTCAAATACAAGTGATTGGAAAATGACTTCAGAATGAGGATACGCTTGAAGTTTGAACCGCTGAAACTCACAGCTCACTAAAGTTAAACCACATTGTTGCATAAAATACATCTATATAAATCTGATGTGATCCGATGACCACGCACACATTACAATTTGAAGTTCTGCATCTGGGCAATTTCATGCAAATGTCTCGTGCATAGACTGATATTTTTCTGATGTCTGAACTCCATAATCAGGGGTTTAGTAAAATATAAACTGATTCAATATTGGAAATAAATACATTCTCTCAGAATTAGTTTTTCAAGTTTTAACTGAAAATGTCACATCCATAATGCTGGAATTGCTGGAATCTTGTTTCATAATAAGAGATCCAAACTAATTGGAATGAGGAACCACACGTTTTTATGTACCAGTGTTTATTAATGTCATTTTGTAACATTAACAGTTTCTGTCTATAAAATTAGCATAATAAACTTAAACTAGTTGACCTGTCTTTCCGGCAATCCCTGAAACCACTATAATAGCCACCAGAATAAAGTTTGGTTTCCCACAATCCTCTTGGTCTGACTACCAGACTTTGATTAATGAGCCTCTCACGCTGCACTCTTTTAAATAGTTTTTTCAAAAGTCAATATTATTGTTACGCTATTTTTTTTTAAACCCCTCAAAACACAGCCGGTCTAGCACATTGACTCATGGGAAGAGGTCTTGACATGAGCACATCATGCGACATAACTCAAGTGACGTTATAAGCACTTTAACATTGTTTTTCAAGCTGTGTCACAACAATTCCCGTGCGATTGTTGTAAAAAAATGATGCTCTTTAACAATGACCCTTATTCAGCTAAGTGTTTTTGACTTCCACTTAAGAGATCTTTACAGATGTGTTCTTTTCTAGAGACTCAGTAATATATTATCCACTATATAAACACTATATGTATAAACTATATATAACAGCTGCTTCTTTTATTTCTGAAGTATGATTCCTCTATTCAAGTCCATTTGACATCTTTTGTTTGACTTTCAATTTGGCCAGTCCTACGAGTTGTGTTTCTTTACACATGCATTGCTGTGAAGTCAAAAATGGAACAGACTCTACCTCATAAAGATCACAATGTGTGTTTGCTCAGTCTAAATCAATCAAACAAATCTCACACTATTCCTGTCACTGGGTAAAATCCTTGACAGTTTAATGGTAGTCTGCACTGACGTGAATGCTGTTGTAACCAGTGACAAAATGATCACAAACCACTGGAATAAAACTGTGACATTGATGTGTTTTCCGCTGTCATCCTGTAAAGTGTACAAACACATTAAGTAGCATCTTTATGCTGTTAAAGGGACAGTTCACCTGAAAATGAAAATTCTGTCATCACTTCCTCACCCGCAGGTTGCTTCAAACCTGCATGACTTTCTTTCTTAAGCAAAACACAAAAGAAGACATTTTGAAGAGTGTTGGGAACCGGAGGTACCCATAGACTTGATTGGTTTTGTGTCCATACAATAGAAAAGAAAGGGATCTGCCGATGTTTGGTTACCAACATTCTTCAAAATATCTTCTTTTGTGTTCTGTAGAAAAAAGAAAGTCATACAGGTTTGGAATGAGCTGAGGCTTGATAAAAAATAAATGAAAGAAATGTCATTTTGGGGTAAACTATCTCTTCAACTCAGTTGTAAGAGGTCTCTTTGCCTCTATTGTAGAACAAAAGATGCTCTTTGGAACATTCTCTAATCATGCTGGGATAACAATGGTTATGAAGTTGTGCAATGCCATCCTGAATGCATGATGTCATTAATAACAATGTTTTGGTTACCTTCCCACAACCACCCAGCTGTGCATTGGATGTTTAGTTTTTTTAAATATTCAGGGCCACCATCGTTTTGTAGGCCACCCGGGGCCTGAAACACAACATCAGTACTCTGAGTCAGAATCAATCATGAAACAGACCTGCGCGAGAGATACGGACTGAGAAACATCAGCACCAGTGCCAACTTATCTAAAGTGCCCCTGGAACACTGTTCTGATACCCTTCCTCCCCTTGAGCCGAGGCAGTTTTCCTCATCCGCGCTACACAGCGAGACACTGGAAAGTTGAATCGTGTAGTGTGCCGGCCCTTATATAGACAGCAGACATTAGGTAAACGCAAGGTAGACATTAGGTAAACTGAAAACGGGCACTTTTCAGTCAGCAGCTGCGATACGCCTCTCTGCACTGGCACAGAGATCGGTTGGGCACGCCGCTGCGAGATTGTGTGCAGAACTGTTTTATGTGGACGAGGAGGTGGGTGAGATTACAACGTACATTCATAGACTGTAAGGCTGAAAACACAGGCAGTGGAAATAATTTTATGATTCTCTGCAGATAACGTTCGATTTTCAGTTCTAAGTGCCTCTTTTTAAAACAAATCAGACGGCGAGTCTGCACGTATTCTTATTATGTCAAGGTTTATCGATAGACAAAGCTTTTCTGATTTCCCCAAGGTTTCTTGTGCAGTTCTTCAAACTTCTGAGAGACATTTATCTCTTTATTTTTTCTCTGGTTCTTTTTATTCCACATGTTTCATCGCATAGTTATGTCCTTCCATCAAATGCTAAACCATTTCACCCATGTTTCTACAAAGCAGTTACACACGCTTTCTATCCAATTACGGGATTGTAATGCACAGCGAATACTCTTTCCACGGTATTTCCAACCTCCTCTCGCGAAACAAGCCAACCATCTGAATTAAACATGTAACTGGGTCAACAGATAGCAGGCTTATCGTTTTTACCCAGACTTGTTTTTAAAATGTCTGGTTATTGGATGTCAACGTGAATGTGCAAATATGGGAAAACCTTTCGAGAAACATGCATCCCATCCTAAATGATGACGAACCCATAAATTGACTAACCCCCCTGTTGAAAAAAACAGCATATGCTGGTAGGGTAGTTTCGGAAGCATGGTAGCTGGTTTGTGCTGGTTTAAGATGGTCACTTGCTGGTTTATGCTGGTCATGTGCTGGTTTAAGTTGGTCATGGTCTGGTCATGTGCTGGTTTAAACTGGTCCTGAGCTGGTTTAGGGCCAGCTTAAACCAGCTCAGGACCAGCATAAACCAGCACATGACCAGCTAAGGACCATCTTAAACCAGCACACGACCAGCTTAAACCAGCACAAACCAGCTACCATGCTTCAAAACCTACCTAACCAGCATATGCTGTTTTTTATAACAGGGCCATAAGAGATTAAACAAAGGTTTAAACCTAAAACATGTTTGTGCTGTGGACATGAATGCTTGCAGGTGTCCTTGGAATATTTAATTTGACATTCTTCTAGAAAAGTTAAGATATTACATTCCTTCTTATCAAGTATTTTAAACACCGCCCTTTCTAATCCCCAGCACACACATACTTTTTAAACACACTCTGGTGTACACAGTTTTGCATTCGATTCAAGAAAGCGTCTATCAGTAGAAGAATGACCTAATGTTCTCCCTTGCCAATAGCCTGAAACCCAACTAGTGTAACACAGACTTTCTGGCAAAACTCCTGCAGACCAAACAAGGAGTGCTAGACAATCTAAAACTCAGCAATGGGTGGGGGTCCATGATACCTTTCCAGAAAACCCCCTTGGATTCTTTGCAAAGTTTTGATGCAAACTGCCAGAATATATGTATATACAAGTATCCAACAGGCAGTTGCAAGAGATTATTATAACCACCCATGAGTGACCAGTCATGTGGGTGAGATGTTTGGGGAGGATGCACTTGCGTGACAACTTTTTCAGTGAGCGAGGAAACGTTTAAGCTGATAAATAACATTAAATCGGTTAATTAGTGTACTGTGTGACAAATGACTCCATATCTTCTGGGCGTCATTCGGCCTAGAAGACAGGTTTTGAAGTTCGTTGCGATTTATTAGTCCCTCTTCAGTAGAGAAATACACATCATTACAAAGTCTATTTATGTATTGGACCTGGTTGAAAGCCTCCATTATCTCACAGGGCACATTGAGCTGTAAGGACGTGTTATTATTCCGAAAGTCCATTCTTCAGGATTTCTTAGGTAACACCCAAGTTGAGACTCGAGATATGGTTTGGGCTTCACAGTTTATTGAAATCTGGGTTGTCAACCATCAATAATGTGTTCCAATACACACCCATTCCATGTTTCTCCATCACTCACATGATTTCATGTGTTCCTCAAGGACTGTAACTGGAGCCGGGCCAAGAGTATTTAAACCTCTGAGGTGAGATTCCCTTTCTCCATGAATGAGTGAATGATGGTTCTGCTCCCTAAATGTTACTTACTCCCCATAGGTAGAACAGAATATATAGCATAAAAATCGTATCTGGTGTGATTTGTTTCTGCTTTTGGTTGTAGAAAGAAGTCCTGTTTGAATCCAAAAGAATATCTGGCAGACGACACTTCTCTTGGTGAGGTAGAATGTTGAGTTTTCTACTTTTTTTATCCCATTCCCCTCTCTTTCTCTTTCCCTGAATATCTTTCTCTGTTTTGTGGCCAATGCTTTGGCTCCGTGTTGGCAGAAATGACCCAAATAAACGCACCAGTCGTTTGGAGGGGGGTTAGGGGTGGGACTTGAAAAAACATAATGTACAAGACTCAAGTGTGTCGGTTTCCCTAATTACGTAGTGTTTCTTCTTTTTTTTAATTCCTCATACTGACCCCCCTCCACTAACCCACCCACCCCTTATCCTCCTTGTTCAAGACACGGGTGTGCAGTGATTTGCTTTTGGGGGATAAAACCCTCGGTTTAGGAGTGGAGAGGGGTATTACAGAGCAGGATGGTTTGGAGAAAGGTACCTCTGCTCCTGCACGGATTTCTACTGCTGGTGGTGTGTAGACCCTCCCTTCAAGGAGGTAAGGTGTCTCCGGATTTCTTGTTTGGGGTTTTCTATCTTATTGCATTGCACAAGTGTACTGCAGCCATGGCAACAACAGCATCCCTCATTCACACTGTTGACAGTCCATGACTACAGTCAGATTGTCTTGTGTTGACTGTTCTTCATGCATTAGCCATGTTTCTAATATCAAAAGTGTAGTAACCAAGTTTTTTTGGTGCATTGACTACCTTTTGGAAAACCATGGTTTACTACAAAAACCAAGGTGAAACAATGGTTACTGTAGCACATCCATGGTTAATTTGCAGTACCATGGTTTAACTATAGTAACCATGGTTACTTTTATGAGGAATATTGTAGACACAGGTACAGGATGAAAAAAGCATGGACGTTATACTAAAAGTGTCAAGGGATTGCTGATGTATTGTTGCAGGATAGGTTTATTGTATGTTCAAATGCAATGTCTGAGATCCAGTTCCTGCAGGGTTTTCAACACATACCTAGTTTTGTGGAGAAGAGGCAACATTTCTGGCTTAAAATTGGGGAAAAGTTACAAACAGAACATTAGGTATCAAGATTGGAATTCAAATGTTTTGGCTTTAGTGATTTGACTCTGTGTCTTATCATAGCCAGAGTACTTACATCTACATCAAATTATCTATCACATATAAAAACACAATACGTTTGCATTTGGTGATTTTTTTCAAAAGCATATAATGCAATTTTGTGCATGACTCTATAACATATCATTATTAATAGGAGTACATTAGAACAAATGATTCATAGTCAATGCAAATATAATTGTTAAAGCGTGTGTTTATATATATTACACAGTTTCCAACTTGACATGTTTTAGGAAAATTAAGGATCTCAAACAAAGTTCTAGTCCAGATCGTTACATCATACACTAACAACCTTAATGCTTTTCCCAATGGGTTTGTGGAAGAGAACAGTTATGTTTTCTATTTCAAAGCTCTTGGACAAGGTTAAAGGATGTTGCTCCCCATATGATTCACATCTATTCTCTGTTCTCCAATCCCTTCAAATCTTAACCAGTCCTGTGATTCAGGCAGCAGAACACGCAAACACAATGTTTTTTGGGACTGCATTCAGTGCTGTTCAGGGCTTTAGATGAAAGACTAGATGTGAAGATTTGTTATAAGCCCCTGGGTATGTGGCATCAGTACTGAGTGAGAGAAGAAAATGGTCTTCATAAGATGTTAATGTGTTACAGGAGTGAGGTCCTAATATACATTGTCAGACATAACTATTTAATAAAAACAATGGGATTGCAGCACAAAACAAAATTAAAGTCATGTTCACAGTATTTCTTCAGATTTGGTTGTTTGCATGTATGCATGTTTCTCGAAAAAATGGCATGTAAAACGTTATGTTTTACAAAACACCTATTGTATTCTCTTTATTATCTTCATAGCTTAGCATACTCTGCTGCTTATTCATTTATGCTTTTCTTTTCTGGACAAGGTCAAACACACATATCATCACAACTAAATGGTTCCTTATGTTCTCCTCTGGCATCATGTCTTGCACTGAACTCATTAATATAAGGATTTATTAATGTGCTCTTTTTCTCTTAGGAATCTACATACCAGCTGGTGGAGGGGCCGGAACTGGAGCTGGAACGGGATTAGGTGTAGGAACTGGTCCTGGTGGAGCTCTCGGAACAGGGCTGGGAACTGGAATCAGACCTGGAGCTGGTGGGTATTTACACTGTTCTTTAGATGTACTAGTACTTTAGATGCAATAATTATCCTGAAATTGTATGCCAGTGTTTTACTTATCTTGTCTGTGATGCTTTAAAAAGGCTTTTTTTAAAAGCAGGAGTTGGTGGAATTACAGGTTTCAAACCATAAGTAATATTCCTGCATAGCTAGTTGTTTACCATTATCTTTCCTTTAAATGGAAGTTATCATTATGCCTTCTTTGCGGGTATTGAACCTTTATGTTTACTCTTATTTTGTAATAGGTTATGGAGGTGGTGTAGGTCCTGGGGGACTGGGTGTTGGAGGTCTTGTCCCAGGGGGAGTTGGTCCTGGTGGTTATGGCACGGGTCCTGGTGTAGGTGGAGTAGGAGCTGGAGGGTTAGGTACAGGAGGACTTGGTGCTGGAGAGAGAAATTTCTTTTTTTTTTTATTGCATCTTAAATCTGTTTTGCAGTATTTAAACATCGATTGATTAAGTAACATTAACAAAAAAGGACAAAAAAGAAGTACTACTATACTAACATATGTGACCTTCTTCCACAGGGCAATTTGTCAAGCCACCTAAAACAGGTGTGTGGTAACAGCATGCTACATTTCTAGATTAATGTTATTAATAAAGATTGTCCAAGATAATATATTGGCCAATATAGATTACTGCTATGGTATTTATTGGCAATTGCCAAGAGAAAAAGCCATTGCCTTGACATCAGGTATGAAGATAGTTTTGCCATATTACAGGAGGATATGGCGGTCTAGCTGGACCTGGACTAGGTGCTGGTACTGGTCTTGGAACTGGAGGAGTTGGTCCTGGTGGGATTGGTCCAGGAGGAATAGGACCAGGAGGCATTAGACCTGGTGGCATAGGACTAGTGGGAACAGGTCCAGGAGGCATTGGACCTGGTGCTGGTTTTGGAACTACAGGCTTTGGAGCAGGTTTTTTTAAATTAACGTAATTAAATGTTCTTAATCCACATGACAATTTAAAGCATTTTCAAAAAACAAATGTTTCATGTATTTGTCTGTAGGTGTTGGTGGCAAACCTCCTAAACCTGGTGAGCTGAAAACAAAAACAGTCATAAAAGTATTCCCATATATTTGCAATTTGTAGAGTGACCAACCAACCTGATCTTAAAGGAATTCATAACTTTTACAAGGTGGCTACTTTGTATGAATTTGTATAATGTCACTATTATTTATAGTAACAATGATTAGAAAAAAGCAATACTGAAGACTCCCCTAAGCCAAAAGCAAATCATACTTATAACTAAAGTTACAAATTCCTGTGAGATTGTGTTTGGACTAACTGCATGCATTAAGCAAATGACATGTTCGCTGTAATTAAAGTTAACAACAGTCTTGGTTTCACAAATAGGATACGGAGGTCAAGGTATTCCCATCACTTCTGGTACTGGAGGTCTTGGTGGCCTTGGACTCAGACCAGGGGGTACTGGCATTGGAGGCTTACCCTGTGGGTTTAATTTGGGAGACTAAAATTATTACTATGAGTATTTAGCATTATCATCATTATATTTCTGTATATGACGTAAAACTACACAAAGTCATTAATAAGTTGTTTCCTTGCTAGGGTATGGTGGTGCAGGTCTAGGCACTGGTTTGGGTGCTGGTGTGGGAACTCGCGTTGGAGGGCTTAGCCCTGGCGGAATCGGTCTTGGAGGAGCAGGAACAGGTCAGAATTAAATTAAATAATAAAAGTCTGTCTTGCGGTTGCAATAAAGTTATCTTTAAATAAAGTTAATAAGGTTTTGCTTAATTCAGTTATTTTTCCTGCTTCTAGGTGTGGGTGGAAAGCCCTACAAAATAGGTAAGTAATCAGCTGAAATGTTTTAACCTTGGAGATTTAAAATTAAGTTAACAGTTTTTGTAGCTTTATTATGTTTAAACTATATTTTATTTTAATTAAACTATTTTGTTGACTATGGAGGTATTGGTGGTTATGGCCCAGGAGGGGTTCAACCTGGTGGCATTGGACTAGGTGGCGTTGGACCTGGCGGCATTGGACCTGGTGGTTTTGGACCTGGCGGCATTGGACCTGGTGGTGCTGGACCAGGTGGTTTTGGACCTGGTGGCATTGTACCAGGTGGTGTTGGACCCGGTGGCATTGTACCAGGTGGCATTGGACCTGGTGGCGTCGGAACTGGTAAAACGTGCTATTTTGTATATAGTAAATTTCCCTACTCTTCTTTTGCTTTTAGTATTTCTTTGCTTACCTGTGTTTATATTAACATAAATGGTTGTACTCTGTCACAGGAGCAGGCAGAAAACCTGGACAACCTGGTAGGACTTACAGTGGACACACTAATCACCATCTCCATTAGTCAGAAATGTAGTCAGTTTCATAACAATGTTACCATTCAAAATTTCATATCAAAGTTAGAATAACAGTGTACAGTATCTTCAGCAGAAGACAAAGATTTTGAGAAACACCATTTTAGAGAAATTTGATAGAACTTGAAAAAAGCAGACTATTGGCAAGCAGAGGTTGTCAAACTGTATTTATGCTCAATGGTCAAAATGTAGGTTATGGTGGGCCTGGGGGATTTGGAGGCCCAGCATTTGGTGGAACTGGATTTGGCCCAGGTGGTGCAGGAGTTGGTCCAGGGGGGGTTGGAATTGGACCTGGTGGCACTGGAACTGGGCTTGGAGGAGCAGGTGTTGGACCTGGTGGAGGTGGGTTTGAATGGCATAATTCAATATTCTGAAATATTACTATCAATAGTTTATAACAGTTTAATCCTTTATTGATCCTAGCACCATTTCTCCCTCAAACTGGATTACCAGGAGCTGGAACTGGGACAGGTACTGGGATCAAAGTTGGAAAACCTGGGAAAGCACCAGTGCCAGGTAACTAGTGTGGAAACTTTGTTTGAACAGCTTTAACAAATCTTTGATGTGAGTATTGATTCTGTATTCTCTCTTGCCATTACTCAACAAGGCATTGGAATTCCTGGTCTCTACCAGGGCGGTATTGTTCCTGGACAAGGTGGGTGAATATTTCATTGTGCCTGCATGTTTATATGTGTTCTACGATCATGTATAAAGATTAACACTATTTTTGGTTTTTAATAAGGTTTTGGTGGTAGAGGCGTTCTGCCAGGTGTAGCCACTGGATCTCAAACTGGTGAGTTTATTTTAACTCCTGGTCAATTTTCTTATTTATTCAGCAATTAAAAATGATCTCTTTATCATTTTTCATTTTACAGGTCAGCTTGGTCAAGATGCACTTGGAGCCAGTGGTAATAAAAAAACCCCAGTTATTTTAATAAGTATGAAAACTCAGAATATCAAAATATCAGAATAAGCCAATTCATCTTTTGTCATGAAGGAGGCCGTGGTGGCTTTGGTCAGCAATTACCAGGCATATTCCAGGGATATCCACTCATCTCTCCAAAGTCTGGAGGTATCAATGGACATAAATCCATTTACCCCCTATAGTTATTTAAATTGTTCAACCAAATTACTGACTATACTCATAATACATTATATCTGGTACAGTTATTAAAGAGTACATAACATGAGATCATGAAAATGACATTTCATGCAGTGTGTAATGTTGCCGTGTGTGAATGTAAGCAGTCTGCCAAGTTGTAAATCCGAAGGTGAATGAATAACAAAGTTATTGGCTTGGAAAAAAGGGAGTCGACTTTGAATCACGCAAACGAGTCGTCCCTAGTCCGATTCACGAACCGCCGCGTTTTGCTAGGACTGCCCCCGAAAACTTCACTCTTCTCCCCCAAACACTGTAGCTCGTGAGCCTCATTCGCGGTAGACCACAGCAAACTAGACCATCTGACCAATCACATCAGACTAGGCTAGCAGAAAGGAGGGGATTAGACAGATGAATCACGGAACGAATCATTTGAGAGTCAGTCAAGAAGTAAGGTAAGAATAACTGCCTATTATTACGAAATAATAGTGTTTTTACTCCTTCTATGTACATAAACTTGTTGTTGGACACTCCATAAACCAAAGTAGGACCTTAAAAATCCCTAGTTATGTACTCTTTAAACTATTTTAGCCACAAATTATTATAAATTATTATTTTTCATAATATATGTAAATTATTATTTTTCATAATGCATGTTATTTTCCTATTTCTACCTCGTTCAAGGTAAAAGCGCTGCAAAGTCTCAGGCTAAAGCTGCCAAGTATGGTAAACCATGTCAAATTTTACGACTGTTTGAGTACAATAATAACAGTATATTTTAAAGAACAATTTATATTTAGACAATGTAATATTGTTACTTTGCTTTTTAGGTGCTGGTGTTGTGCCTGGACTAGGTGGAGGTCTTGGAATAGGTGGCGTACCTGGTGCAGGTGGGGTGCCTGGATTAGGCGGTGTACCGGGAGTAGGAACTGTACCAGGAGCAGGAGGTTTACCCGGAGTGGGTGGTGTACCCGGAGTGGGTGGTGTACCCGGAGTAGGAGGTGTACCTGGTGTAGGCACTGGAGTCATTCCTGGAGCTGGTGGTATCTATCCTGGTGATTAATTCTTGATTGGCACAAATTACAAACTTTGAAGCCAAATATTTCTGGATTATTAAAAATCAAAGAAGTGCTTTGTGTAAAACCTTGCTAAAGTTGACTAATATCAGTTGAATCTCTTTCACCAGGAGCTGCAGCAAAAGCTAGGAAATATGGTAAGAAAACCTCAAGATTCAGGTTATATACAATAACACCGCTGCCATCTGAACAATCCCAGCAATTATAAGAACAGAAGAACATCTTATTTTCAAATTTTGGATTGCTTATTTTTCAGCTTCAGGGATAGGGACTGGAGGACTTCCTATTTCTGGTTTTGGAGTAGGTGGTGTTGGTGCTGGAGGACTTCCTGGCTCTGGTTTGGGAGTGGGTGGTCTTGGTGCTGGAGGACTTCCTGGTTCTGGTTTGGGAGTGGGTGGTCTTGGTGGACCCCTTGGTTCTGGTTTAGGAGCTGGTGGTCTTGGAGCAGGACCCGGAGTCAGTGCTGATGGTACATAGCTTGACACTTGTAATACAAATATTAGATGTGTTTTTAGTGAAAGTTAATGAATATTGACAACATAGTAATAGCTATAATGGTTTTGTGTTTCAGCATATGCTGCAGCCAAAGCAAGGAAATACGGTAAAACACCATACATAACGCATTTTCAATTAGCTAGACTGAAGTACAAAAAGAAACATGAACAACCTGTTTAAAACCTTGTTTTGGCATAAACCTAGAAACCTTAGTAAAGATTTTTTCTTTACACAAGTAATATTAACCAAACCAAACGCTACGCAATCCCGCTACACCAATCTTTTTTATGTTAATCAGATATTTTGTCCTAACCAGACTCGGCAGCGAGACGCAACAAGACACACAGGTTTCTATTTTTAGAAATGATTTTGGAAGGAGAGGGGGAACAGAGGTCTGTTTTGTGATGATTGTTGCGTCACAACTCTTTTCACAATCAGTGTGTTCACAATCCACAATCCAGACATATTGCTTATCGTAGGAACCTTATCAGGTTGCATTTGGTTAGGATGCAGTGTTATAACATTAGGTTTTCATATTATTTTGTTCAACCCTTGTACATACATTGAGATTTTATTTTCCTTTGTAGCTCAGCTTGGAAGACCTTGGGGGGGTTTAGGTACCGGAGTCCAACCTAGTGGTGGACTTGGAACTGGTGCACTACCTGGTGGAGGATTTGGGACTGGTGCACTACCAGGTGGGGGACTTGGAACTGGTGCACTACCTGGTGGAGGACTTGGTGTATTTCCTGGTGGAGGACTTGGTGTATTTCCTGGTGGAGGAGCTGGAGGACTTCCTGGTGCTGGAACAGGTATCAAATGATACAATCGTTTTGTACTGTATCATGTCAATTGTTTTGGGGGTTTCAATTTTAAATGCTCTGATGCTCTGCAGGCTACGGAGCAGATGCAAAAGCCCGTAAATATGGTAGGGTCAACAGTTTGCCTTTTATTTAACCCTTCAATATACAGAACAGCACTGTCAAGGAATTACACAATTCTGTTGACAGCACTTATGACACTTATGACTATTTTTAGCTCTACTCAGAGGTGCTGGTGCTGGTGTAGGCCCAGGAACTGGATTTGCTCCAGGTGTTGGTGGATTACCAGGTGGTTTGGGACCAGGTGGGACAGGTGCTGGACTTGGACAAGGAGCAATTCCAGGTGTTGGCTATGGACCAGGAGTTGTTCCTGGAAGTGGATTTGGACCTGGAGGTAATTCAGTATGATCTCCAAATTAAAATGCAACTCAATATGGTGGTTACCTGGACAGGGATTATCCTAAAATAGGACTAGGTCCATTTAAGTATTTTTTACAAAAATGCCTTACGAAAAACATTAAGTGTGTGCATTTTGAGACAACACAATGGCACTGGTGTATTTTAAGATGTGTGCAAGTTGTTTTCAGTTTAGACAGCTATAACACTTATTTTATTCTAGGACTAGTCTTGATCCCTGTTCGGGAAACCACGTTAATATGCTCAAAATGCAATAGTTGTATCAGGACAATCTCTAGGAGAACTGAGTCTCATGTGTTGCTTTAGTATTAGCCTACATTATGTGTTGGTACAACTCTTTATTCTTTTGTGCAAATGGGAACATGTGCTGTCTCTAGCTGTCAAATTACCTTCAAGACCATTAATGCTTTTTTAAGCAGGTGAAAGACATGGGTCAAGATTTCGAGACCCGTGTTCAGATCCATCTCGTCGTGATGGGAAGATTTCTAAAGTTAGTGTTGTTGATGAGGGTAGAACGTGGTTCATGAGTTAATGTTAGTTCCCACAGAGGCACAGGTAGAGAGGGAAGGCTAATAAGAAAGCAGCCTAAGGGGCGATTTTGCTTCTAAAACCTCGCGGAAAACGCGAGCCGCACTGCTTTCTCATGCTGTGCGCGTGTGGCATTCTGAAAAGTTGAAATACTTTCAACTCGATGTGGTGCCGACGCGCCTAGAAAAATGGGAGCGTCGCACCGCATGCGCATTGCAACCGCATGTCTACATTTAAAATAACGAACTTGCGCACACAAAAGACACAAAATGTGAATCGCCCCTTAAGAAGTCTTAGCTGCAAGATTTAAAGTGTCACAATAAACAAAAAATAAACAACTTAAAGGGGTCAAATGACACGGCTAAAACTAATATTATCGTTTGTTTTAGATGTAATGCAATGTGTATACACAATTTAACGTTCAAAAACGCTGTATTTTCCAAATACTGTGCATGTTTGTATCTCCTCTTTGCCCTGCCTCTCTGAAACGCGAGGATTTTTTACAAAGCTCATCGCTCTGAAAAGCGAGGTGTGCTATGATTGGCATCTAACGGAAATCTAACGCCTCTTACCATATTCGGAACATCATGTTCCCAAGCAATTGTACTGACCGGTGATAAAATATCATCGGTACTTTCCTTATCAATTCGAGCCCGAATCTGATCCGGAAAATGAAGATGATCAAGCCGATCAACTTTGCCAGCGCGACTTGAGCAGGATGTAAAGGATTGGTAAGGTTTTTAAAATATATATTATGTTAAATAGTTCAAAACTATAGCTAACTGTTTTACCTTTTATATACGACGTTATAAAGATTTTCCGTGAACATTCGTACATTCGGCAGGTCTGGGTGAGCATTCGCTTTTACATAAAATGCACATTTTGTTCCGACACTTTAATTTTGCAAATTTACGTGTCTAATACATGCATGGGCAACTTACAACACACCAAAGAAACAGAAAAACACGTATTCGCGCCATATGACCCCTTTAAAGCAATGCAATATCATTGCACTAATGTTAATTTTTTAAATTCCAGGATATGCTGGGGCCAAAGCTCGCAAATATGGTAGGGAAATGTTACATATTCTACAATTCGAGGTTTTGTAACCATGTTAAAAAATACAACAAATCATATTGTTCCTGGGGGAGCTGGTGGAACAGGATTGCCTGGAGGGTTAGGAGGAGCACTTGGTGGTGGAGCAGTGCCAGGTGTTGGTGGAACTGGACCTGGAGGAGTACCAGTTGGTGGTTATGGACCAGGAGGGGTGCCTGTTGGTGGTTATGGACCAGGAGGGGTGCCTGTTGGTGGTTATGGACCAGGAGGGGTGCCTGTTGGTGGTTATGGACCAGGAGGGGTGCCTGTTGGTGGTTATGGACCAGGAGGGGTGCCTGTTGGTGGTTATGGACCAGGAGGTGTACCTGCTGGAGGATACAGACCTGGCTCTGGAGGCATGCTGACAACCACTGCATTATATATCCAATTTAAGCATTGTGTGTTGTGTTGTGTTGTGTTGTGTTGTGTTGTGTTGTGTTGTGTTGTGTTGTGTTGTTTTGTCCTGCTGAAGTACATTTATTTTTTTGTATCACACTTTGAATGCAGCATATCCAGGTGGACCCAAGGCCTTAAAATATGGTAGGATATTATAATCAAGATACATTAATTCAGCACAATTCTATTTAAACAGTTTATAAATTATTTTAAATCAATGTGTAGGTCCAGGTGGGGGTGGAACAGCTCCCGGAGTTGGAACAGGTGCAGGGTTAGCTGGTGGTTATGGTACTGGTACTGCAGGAGTTCCTGGAGCTGAATTTGGTGTTGGAGCAGGATTGCCTGGTGGTGGTGCTGCTGGAACAGGAGGCATAGGAGGGCTTGTGCCTGGCTATGGAACGGGCATTGGAGGTAATTTAACGATGTTGTAGTTTACACAGGCATGGGAGGAAGTGTTCTTTTCATGTTTTACTGATCTTTAATTTCAATTTGTTTATTACATATATTGCTCTAAAGGATATGGACCTGGATCAAAAGCAGCTAAATATGGCATGTGAAAATACACTACAGTACATTTACAAACAGCTAAAATTCTTTTGAACTGTTAAACAGTGGTTTACGATTTGTTATATGTATTTATAACATAAACAAACATGTTATATTTTAAACTGCATCATTGTAAAGGTAAAGGTATATTAAGCATATCTTTTACAGATTCAATGATAGTTATTACCAAGTGATATTTAAAAATAATACATTTTGACGTCTACTATAAAACGTTTAGTTTTTTTTAACTCATACATATTTTGACAGGTTTACCTGGTTCTGGTGGAGTGTTAGGAGCAGGAGGCGTGCCAGGAGCTGGAACAGGAGTGGCAGCAGGCCCAGGAGGTTTGTTAACAGAAAAGTTCACCAAATAATGAAAATTATGTCATAAATTACTCACCCTCATGACATTCCAAGTGTATTTGACTTTTTATCAACTGAACACAATCAGAGTTATAATATTGGCTCTTCGTAACTTTCTAACGCATGGGGAGACTGATTTGGAAGTTCCACACATGATGTAGACACATAAAGCTCATGCAAGAATGGACAAATGCAGAAGCAAAGATGGGAAGAGCCAGGATATTACATTTACATTTACGCATTTGGCAGAAGATATCGCTTAAAAGCGACATACATTGCATTGCATTATCCTATACATTTGTTTCTAAGTATGTGCAAACCCCTGGGATCGAACCAACGACCTTGGCGTTGCGCCATGTTATTACCACTGAGCTACAGGCAGGGCTGGCCTGGGACGTTAAATTGGCCCTGGCGTTTTTGACCAGCTTCTGCCCTCCACCATTTTTGTGCTGCTGTCATTGCCTGTCCTGCATACATGTCCGATTCGCAATTGCATTTGCGTTCCGTGCATACGTGCCCGATTCACGCGATTGTGTTTATATTTCCAGAATGTGTGTTTAGCACTAGGCATCATTACATTTAAGCCTCGTGTTACCATGGCAACTACGATTTTAAGACTTTGGAAATAAACATGATGAGCATCGTTCTTTTTCTTCCTGTGAGACCGAGCGCTATAAAATACCAATATATCAATAAATAAATCAACTCTTTATGATAATATATGCGAGTATACATCGTTTACATTTATATAGAGATCCATAAAAACATTAAAACATTCAGTAAAGCTGAACGTGAACTGTAGTGATGCGTCAACAATCAAAGAAAAAATGAATGTTCCTCTCTCTCAGTCAATCAAGTCCTGCACTTTTGGAAAAAAATGTGAATTATTTGTGTGTATTATTTGACTGTAAACATGACTGAAAGACTGTGTATTCACCGATTCATTCTAATCCGTCCATCTCTCCGGCCCATGCGTGCGTTTCGGCCCAAAAAGTACATCGGCTCACTGGGAAAATGCCCGGTATGCCCGATTACCAGTCCATCCCTGGCTACAGGAAAGCTTGATTAAAGGTAATATATTATGTATTGTAACTCCAGTTGAGTTTAACTGAATAAAGAAAGTTATGAACACCCGGGATGGCATGAGGCTGAGTAATTTAATAACTAAGTTAATTTTCATTTACAGTGAACTATTCCTTTAAGCCTTCAAAGCAAGTTAAACATTCAGTTGTTTTTTCTATATTAAGATAGTATTCCCCACATTTTAACTTAAAAATTTGGCAGATCAAACTCGAGTCCTAACTTCAATACTAACTTTTTGAAAAGCTAATTAAACAACTTCTTTAATTCAGTTCTGCCTGGAGGGATCGGGACCGGTACTGGATATGGGGGTTATGGAGGTAAAGATTTAACATTTTTATAAAATATGCACACAGTCATGTACTTATAACTAAACTGCTTGGTTCTGAACCTGCTGTTTTCTTATTTTTCAATCTGAAGGTTATGGAGGTGCAAAACCACCTAAATATGGTAAACAACTTACTAGAGACTATAATTAAGTACTTGTAGACATGTAAATTTAATCTCCTGAATCTGCATCAAACAGGACAACCTGTTGGTGGGACTGGAGGTGTGTTAGGTGGTTTAGTACCTGGAACTGGTGTAGCTGGTGCCACAGGAGTTGGACCTGGTGGGTGGTTACTGGAGAAACATGCCTAAAGAGATTTGAATTGCATGCACAACTAATTACTATTTCTACATCAGGTGGGGCTGGAGGTATAGCTGGTACCAAGGCAGACAAATATGGTGAGTGTTCATTCTATATCTAATGAGGTATCTCTCGAATGGTTTTACAATTCTGTTTCTCTGTTTAAATCCAGGGGTGCCAGGTAGTGTGCTTGGAGGAACAGCTATTCCAGGCAGTACAGCCTCTTCCGGCGCAGATCGCTTTAAACCTGGAGTTGATGGAGGTACTGCCGTTAATGAAAATGTCCTTGATAACCTGAATATGCTTGGGTGTACTATCCATAATAGTTTCATAACTTTGAGTCTTACTTGGCCCTAGTGATTGGCAGACTTGATGGAACCCATGGGGTTGGAGAAGGTCAAGGTGAGTTACTTCTTCTTTTGAGCAAGGTTTATTTCTTATAGAGTATCAATTCAATATATAACAGATATAAGCATTTACATTACATTTTCCAGAAGAAACCATGTGAATAAAGTAATATATTATATAGGCTACTTCCTATTTTAGATATTACATTGTCTATTAGCCAACTGTTACCGCATTAAACTGGCAATATTTTGTTTAATCTGCAGGTGGAACTAACGCTCCCAAGACTGGTAAGAAAACATCACTTTTCTTTGGTGCATTCTACACATGTGGTTAAAAATGGAGAAACTTTTACGGAACATCTGTATTGTTAATCATAATAATCACAACCCCAAAATTAACCATGGAAAAATATACTGGTAACACTTTATGCATTAGCTAACATTAGATAACGATGAACAATTTAGTTTTTATTTATTAATCCTTACAGCATTTATTAATCCTTGTTAATGTTAGTTCATGTCAATGCAGTTATTCATGTTAGTTCATGGTGCATTAACTAATGTTTACAGTGACAACGTTTGATTTTATTAATGTATTAGTAAATGCTGAAATAACCATGAACTAAAATTAACAAATGCTGTATTAGTATTGTTCATTGTTAGTTCATTTTAGATCATGCAACTAACTGTTAATAAATAACACCTTATTGTAAAGTGTTACCAATATACTAAGCTTTATAGAAACATTGTAGTACAAACGTCCAGGCAATGCAAATTACTATGCAAATTATTTTGTGGACTTTATCTTAAAGTGAGAGTTCACACCCCCCCCAAAAAAAATCTATCATTATTTATTCACCCTCATGTCAATTCAATCCTGTATGACTCTTTCTTCCGCAGAACACAAAAGAAGATATTTTGAAGAATGTTCTTAACTGGCACCCATTCACTTGCATTGGTTTTGTGAATGGGTGTCAGCGCTGTTCAATTACCAACTTTTTTCAAAATATCTTCTGCAGAAGGTCATACAGGTTTGTAATGACAAGAGCAAATGTTGACAGAATGTTCAGTTTTGGGTGAACTATCACTTTAAGTAAACGTCTGCATAAAGGATAAAATAAAAGTCACTTTGACATTTTAAGAAAAAAGGTGCTTTCACCTTTCAGCTGCTAGTTTTATTTTTAATCATTTTAACTTCACAGAATCTGGAGGATCAATAGAAGGATCAGGTGGGTCTATTGGAGGTGGTCCGGGTGAGATACGCATTTAAATAAAAACCTTCACCCCTTCTGTCCCTCTCTGGTGGAATGAGCTGTGGACCTCCACCCGATCTGCTGAGACCACACCTGAAGACGCACCTCTTCTGCAAACACTTGACTGATCCATAAACAAACCCCCTATTACATCTCTTAAAAATATCTTCTGCTCAAGCTTGTGTACTAATCTTGCTTGTACTTGGCATTGTACACTGTGATGTTCCTTAGTGTCCCCCAAATAAATAAATATAAATTAGCATCAGATTATTTTACTGCCTAAAGTAAACTGGATGGATCTGTACGGGCTGCTATTTAATAGTTTTGTATGTGTTCTCTTTTATTTGTCATTGAAGGTGTTACGGATGGACTTGATGGAGTTACTGGGACAGGAATACCCATTATAGCCGGAGGAAAACCAGGTACACGTTTTGTTTTGTTATCTATGTTTAGTCAATGTATTTACTCCACATCTGTGACTTTGTGACTTTACTTTGCATAAAATAAAAATAAAACAAAGCTTCACACAAGCCACAAAAGCTTAAAATATATAGTAGTGGAAATGCAGAGATTCACTTGGGGGACCCAGTGAAAAATCACTAGAAGAAAATGTAAATCCTCTATTTTGAATTTTAGTAGAGAGTAAGATTTGGTCTTATAACCTAAAAAAGAGCAATAAAACCCACAGCTTATAATTATTTCTCTTTTAGAGTTCAGTCCGGTGTTAAGTTATTTTAATAATTTGACAGACTCGTCTTCATTGTGTCACAGACAGATGTAAATGTTTCAGCAGCGACCTCTAGCGGTGCATGAGTCTCTCTGCATGCGGATATACAGTAGCCTACTGTTTATAACGCATTAATCCAAAGGGAGTTTAGCTTGCGCATTTAGCCTTTTTTGTATTTTGAAATATTTTGCATACTTAATATTTATCTTTAGTAATAAAATTCTGACATGATATTCAACTCTGATATTAAATGTATTGCCTTTCATGTAATGTGGTAAAGGGAATTGGGATGGTATATGCTGACACATCAATTAATAAAAACATTTTGGTTTATGTCCAAGCTCATAATCAGTTTGACCCCTCCAATGTTAATGTCAATCACTTCAAGTAAATCATTTTGTTTTTGCTTAGGAGTTGGTGATGGTGGGACGCTACCAGGAGCCAAACCACTAAAACCCCCAGGTATGTATACATAAAATAGTATACATACACACACAAGAGAACATATAGATTTCCTGGGTCCTGCATGGTTATGCTTTTTTATTTATTCTTACTGTAGTTATTGGAGGTGGCGCAATTGCTGGACGTGGAGACACTCCAGGCACTATTGACAGAGGACTTGGAAGTGTAGGCACAGGTCCAGGAGGAGTCGGTGTAGTCCCAGGAGGAGTCGGTGGTGTTCCAGGAGGAGTTGGTGCAGTTAAACCTCCTAAAGGTTATATATCATAAAAATATTGACTACCTCAATTCATCAATATTGAGCCTTTTAAATAAAATATCCTGTTACCAGGGGGTGCTGGCCTTATACCAGGAGGTCATGGCCTTATACCAGGAGGTGCCGGCCTTGTACCAGGAGGTGCTGGTCTTATACCAGGAGGTGCTGGCCTTGTACCAGGAGGTGCCGGTCTTGTACCAGGAGGTGCCGGCCTTATACCATGGGGTGCCGGCACAGTTGGAGTGCAGAAACCAGGCAAAGGTAATTACAACTTTAATCAACACTTTATTGCATTTAGCTAAATAATTTTAAACAAAACGAAATTTAAATGTTTTTGGAGTTTTAAAAATGTGTGATACACTTATTAAATACATTTAAATGTCAGGAAATGTCCTGTGTATAAGGATGTGTAAATCTGCTATAGGTTATGGTGGAGTTGGAGGTTTAGGACCTGGTGGGATCCTGCCAGGAACTGGTAAATTAGTTTTCTTGTTATTTTATGCACTAGGAAAGATAACATGGTCTTGTTGTGCTGACACTGCCCTCTAATGTTTTTCAGGCATCAGGTTTCCAAGTGGGGCAGCAGTGGGCATCAAACCAGGAAAAAGTACCAGAAAACGTTTTTACTATTTCATTTACATTTCCCATTAGTCACTTAGCACATGTTTATTCAAAGCAAATGACAAACATCTCAAGCATTTCATCACCCAAGATAAATGTATTATTTGATCTTGCTTTGGTGGCAGCTTACGGAGCAGGAGGTACCCTTGGGGGTTTTGGAGGGCCAGGTGGATATGGAACAGGACCTGGTGGTTATGGTACTGGCCTAGGTGGTCAGGGTGGACTTGGAGGACCTGGGATTGGTGAGATCTTTTAAGTGTTGCTTTGGTGTTTAATGTCTTAGTTTTTACATCTTTCATTTGTTTTCTTTTGCTATTTTAAGTAGTTTCCGTTTTTGATGGATTAAAGCCATATGAAAGAAACACCACAAAAAACATTCTGAAATTGTTACTGTGAACAGTTTATAAAAGCACACCACTCATAGCACTTACATTTTGTCATATCCAGGTGCAGGCGCTGGAAACCCTTGAAAATCAGATTACTGTTTTATACCATATAAAACATCACTATTATGAATTATAATGCCACATCACATTATATTTACCTTGAATAAACCTACTAATTTAGCTTGGATGCTGGTAGGCAGATGCAAAAATGTGTAAAAAACAGTAAAATTACAGTTTTTACAGTGTATTGTGTTGTTGTCTTTATTGTAGGGTATGGAGGTTTGGGTGGAGCTGGAACTGTGGGTGGTCTTGGAGGAGTTGGTGGGATCCCAGGTGGAGGTGCTGGAAGTCCATTTGGAACTGGAGGTACATTATTTAAGCATATAAACATTGTCTTTTATTAATTATATTTTGCATAATCATATTGTATATTATATACAACACAAATTACACATAAACAGTATGCTTTACTATAATGTGATTAGATTTCATACTTTGTGGGAATTTATTTAAATGTCTAAAGCAAAAGGTCTTCATTTTGACCTGGGTTGTTTTCAGGTCTCAGGTACCCAGGTGGGGCAGGAGCAGGGAAACCTGCTAAAACAGGTACATTCGCATTTACATGTATACAGTATAATACAGTATATTCCAGTTTTATATCATCTCTGTTTTACCCCCTGAGTGAGTATTTAAAGTGAAACCAGATGAATGGATTATATTAGTTTACCCATGATTTTCTTTCTCTTCCCTCAATAAAGGATTTGGCACAGGTGCCTATGGTGGTCAAGGCTATCAGCCAGGTCAGTCATTACATCATCCTTTGGTTTTCTTTCAAGTTTCTCTTGAATGTTTGCATGAAGTGGTTTGAAGGATCCAACCTCTGCATGTAGAGTCACAGTAGATCTTTTCATCTTACAGGCGGTGCAGTGCCAGGATATGGTACTGGTGTAGGTCCTGGTGGTGCTTATCAACAACCATATCCAGGTAATAAAGAGCTGAAATGCATTTGGTCAATAATTTAAAGTCAGTTTACTAAAGTGATGTTTGGTTGTGTGTGTATAAATGTCAGTAAAGAGATGTTTCCTTGTGCATGTGTGACGTGTGTTTTAAGTATTTTAATTGTGTGATGTAGGATATGGTGGTGCTGGTACTGGTGCAGGTGCAGGTGCAAGTGCCCCACTTACACCTCAACAATGTAAGACACATTAACATGTGTACACCAGTGAAGTGAAACTTTAAGTGTACTTAACAGTTTGGCATACGCCTATCTGTTATTCACAGACCACAATGTTTCTTGTGGTTTTGTGTGCTTGTGCATTTACTGCTTTTAAATGTGTGTTTTATGTTTTTTTGTTTGTTTTTTAGTGAAAGCAGCCAAGTATGCAGCACTTCAAGGCTTTCTAGGTGGGGGAGGCTACAGAGGTACCTAAGCAAATTTACACTGAACATGCTTGATTGTTTTCAACTCTTAGTTGGGTCAAAAAGGGACAACCCCAACGGTGGGTTCAATTTTTTTTTTAAATTTGACCCAACAGTGGTTTGAAGCCATAATGCTGGGCTAAAGCCTCCCAACATAGGTTAACTTATAAACCAAAAGTTGGGTTTGTCCGTTTTTGAAAACATCCTGGCTTTTCTTTGTGAAAATAAAATAACTATTTCAACCCTTTTTTCCGGTCCATGCTGCAAAACATACACTCTAAAAATAATTCTGTGGTCTATTAACTTAATAAAATCTTTTAATATCTATATTTTTGTGGGATATATTAAAAAATGGTTACAAATCTAACAGTTAATTCCTCTAACATTTACATATATTATTTAAGTTTATTTAATGAAACAAATAAGTATTTAATGAACAAATTATATTTTTAATATATACTTCATATTTTTTGTGAATTCTAATAGAAATATTTGAGTTACTCAGTTACTTTTACGTACATTTACTTAATTTAAACAGTATATTTCATTCACAGCTTTAAAATTTACTCTGTTTTTTGGAGTGTAATTCGTTTCACGTAAAATTACAATAGAATTTTTCAACAGTAGAGTGACTGTTGAAACGTTGATTTTGCCTTTTACATCTTTAAGCTGCATAGCCAGAATCTATGACATAAGCAAGTGTACTTTAATATACAACCTGTAGTTTACAAACTCTCAAAGTGTGCTGTACTTTGAGATCTACAGTATGTATTGTTAAAGAAATAGTAACTACTAAAACAAAAAAATCATAAAATATTTTTCATGTTTTGCTTATGAAAAGAATTGCATTTCTTTAATGAAGGTTTTAATGATGGATGCATTTCCTATTTGGGACTTCAAGTCATGTATAAAAAATACATTTTATTAACAAAAATAGTGTTCAGCTGAAGAAAGGAAGTCATATACATATTGGTTGGGAGAGAGGTGAGAAAATTAAGAGAATGTTTCTTTTTGGGAAAATGATTTACTTTTAAGCTACAGGCTGACTGCCAACTTGTTATCTTGTTCTTGGTGGTCGTGATGACCTGTCTGTGTCTTTTCCTGCAGGAGGCGCAGGATGTCAAGGCACATACTGCGGAAGGAGGAGGAAGTGAGATACCAGCGGCGAGAAATGACCTCATACTAAACAAGTGGTGCTACTGCCTACTCTCAAATGCACTTTTTACAGTTAAAACAGTGCCTCGTGTAATGACGGTGTATGACAGAGAATTTCAACATCAATGAGATTAACCGTATGATTATGTGTGAACTGAACAAGTGTCATGTAAACCTCTTTGCACTGCAGAAGATCTCACTGTGCATTTCTTTTACAAATGTAATGTTTAACCAACTTTCGTTTTAAAAGAGCTTTTAATTATTTTTATATTATTTGCAACCCAACAGTTTAAAGTTACAGTCAAGCAGACCATAGAGGCCTAAAAGTTGCTCACTCACACTTACTGTAAGTAGCTGAATATCCAGACATGTGATGTCTGGGGACGTGTCGCTTCTATTTCAGGATGATCTGTGACCGTGGATGCAGCGGTGTCATAGGCTACGTGTTCGGTCCACATATAAAAACGCATGTAATTCTGTCTCATGCTGTCGTAAAGCAATAAGAATCTCTTCATAACTGTTTGCGTATGACTGCATTAATACACCAATCTTTCTTTTCCAAAGAGTTACAGTCATTGAAATGAGTCACTTAAAGAATAGTCATTTAGAAACTTTAGAGCGAAATGTTAAATGTGCAATTAAGTTCACAGTACCTGAGGGTTATAAGCTGTCTTCAAAGATACCTCAGGAACTTGAAGCGGTTTCTTTTCTAGTTTATCTGACCCCATAACGCCTTGTTTTTCGTGTGTTTGTTTGTTTATGGTAACGCTTCTTAAATTAAGGATATCTATGCATTTAACCTAACTAGTTCTGGGGTTTGTAAGCAATGCGTGTCGTGGATGGTGTATCTGTTTGTGTAAGTGCAACTATTCAAATGTGACCTGAAAGTTTGAGAATAGAAATTCATACATCTTGCAGTTTTTTGTTTTGTCGTTGATTTTCAGTAAGGTGCACTTTTTACATCAAATTTTGTGAAATTCCATCCACTTCACCTTTTTTATGACTTGATTTTGATTGTGCCTTTTATATATTAAACATTTCTAAAATAAATTGTGTAAAAACAAATCGTGTTTTTTGATTTCACCTATTTGCAGTAACGGTAAAATGCAATACAAATGGATTAATTCTGAGACGCATTAAAATCAAATACGACTCTGGACAAACAGAAACTTTGTTTATTAGTAGAAGTTTTAAGCTGTTGCTTTTAAGCATTAGCTTCATCTCAAATGTTTCTTCCAAGATTCCACAATTAAAATGGACACAAATTGGACAATTGCTGGCATATAAAAGCATAAAGATGTTAAATTAATGTGAATTTGGTCTTGGAAGAATTTGACCCGACTTTTTAGTTCATATTGAATTATGACGTTGGTGGACATATGGCACCCGTTGCTGTCATAATATATGAAAGAGCTCGTTTGTGTTGCTCAATTGTGATTTTTTTTGGTGCAGCTAAAGCATGTATTGCACACCAGATGGCGTGTCAATATGTTCATTCTCAAAGTATCAAAAATTCACTTCAGATTTTGATTCCACTCCATTTGCTCAAAGGCTTTTTGGTTCCACTCCACTGGCTCAAATCTCGCTCAATCTGGTGTACAGATCCAACGCAAAATCCTTTCTCTCAAAACTCTTGTCACGGCTGCCGTGGAAAGAACCCAATTGGGTTCCCAACGATGGAGGAAAACGAAACAAAGGCAAAATACAACAAAACAAAGACTTCCCACGGGGGGCAAAAACAAACTAAACAGAACAGGACACAACGTCTTAAACAGGACAAGGTATTAAAAACTAAGGGCCCAGGAAACAGTAACACAACACGAGGTACAAACAACACTGGCATGAATTACCGTGTGACACGATACGCATACACACACACACAACGCAAGAGCACAGGACAATGAAACAAGAGGGCATTAAATAGGGCAAGACAAACGAGGGATAATGACACAGGGCAGGTGAGGGTAATGGAACACGGCCGGGAAGTAATACGGGAAACGAGAGGGGCGGGGCCAATGACAAGACGCTGGAGAGAACGCATATTATTGTCAAAAGGACAATAATATGTTTCTCTCCACACATAACCAAAGACCTTGTCATGGCTCTGCCTCAGGACCAGGAAATCCCAGACTAAAAGAAGCAGAACCATGACATTCTTCTGCGTGAATACACTTGCACAAAACCTCCCCCGATGAAAGGACTGGGATGCACGTCTGGTCATGAGGTCCGTGAGGGTTCTCAGCAGGTGACACTGGTCGGGTAACTCTATCCTCTGACAGTATGCATTCTTTCTGCAGAGCAAAGCAGTCTTCAGAAGGTGCAGTTAAGTTAGGAGGGGTGGGAGGGATTTCAACTCTCTTCAGACTCTTGGCAGGAAGCAGTGCAGCTCTGTGCTGCATATGCAGAAATGAAAGAGAAACTAGGACTCACGGCTAAACAATTGAAGATTACTCTGGGTGAACTTTTTTTCTGAACTGTCTCCACCCACTGTAGTATCTTTTCTCCACCCCTGGAATGAGTGAAGGAGAGTAGGACCAGTACAGGAGTACAACTGCTGCTATGCATAAGTCTTGTCAGGACCTGTATTGCAGGAGAGGGGGGAAAGCAAGGTAACAAAGATTGTACTTGTTTTGTTCAAAATTGGCTTGAGTTTTTTTTTTTAATTCGCTTTTTGGCTGTCATTTTCATTTTTTTTAAATGGAGTGTGGTGGTTTTAATGGTGACAGATGCATAGCGCATTTTTGGTGAAAACAAAAAGAGGAACTTGTTTGTCAATTATCTTAAGATAACATTTTTTTTGGTGAATGTGAGTTTATAGTTTGTAACTTTGTCGTATATGTAGATGAATTGCCAATACACGGTTTTCTGATCTTGTTTAAGACCCCTCGAGGCATAATAAGGTTTCTTAGTGTTTCATGTAAATGCAGAAAAGGAATTCAGACTTGTTTGTTTGTTTCACACAGTTGTTTTCGCTCCCACTTCTCTATTCAGAATCCATTTTGCATTCATGTTGCTGGCAGATATTTTACTTAAATAGGATTTTGGACGTGTTTATTACAATCACACAAACTTTTTACAAAACATTACAAACTATAAGGATATGCCTACATTGTATAAAAACGTATCATTTAAACGTTTAATTTCAACAGCTGGGGCACCGGAAAAATACGTATAAAAGTGACGTTGCATGTTTTTAGAATGAATGAATGGATTTAACCCAGATTGTAAATTTGCAGTCTATTTCTGTAATTTGACATTTTTATCGTTTTTTTTAAAATGCATGAAAATTCCTTACAGTTGATTTTCATTGAACTCATGTTCATGTTGTTCATGTTCTTGTCATACACACAAATACTGTGTACTGTGTCATAAAGAAAGTCTATTAAACATCTAACCACAGAACTGTCAAAAGCGTCGAGAGACAGTGCTTAGTATAGCCTACGAAATACTTTACAAGTCAAAATGTCTATACATGTATAGTCATAACGTAAATAGGTTTGTTATTATGTCTTTGTAGTAACATTTATTCTGCATAAGTATTAAGTAAGCTTTCAAATTACTTTCAAATGTGCAAACATTTTGCAGTAACATTTCACTACACACTTGAGCCGTGTTTGATCACACTACATGTGTGAGAGGGCTGTATATTTGTCTGTTGAAGGATGGAAGAGCAGATCAGCACCAGCTGTGAAACACATGGCAGGCATCCTGTTCAGATGTGCAGGGAGAGGAAACGCCTATTCACTCGCTTGTTTTCACTCGGTCTTGCTCAATCTTACTCTAAGTTCAGAAAGTTCAGAGCTGATTTGATAAACAACATACTTTATTTTTTTGTCATCCAAAGTGCAAATGCCATGAGGCCTATTAAAAAGGTTTATTACAAAAAACATGTTCAGGCTGTTCCTCGTTGTTGAAACAACAGCACAAAAATGTTCTATGTAATGAAAAAGGTTATTTAGACTATTTACTGTCATGGTTGTGCACGGCAGAGAACCCAATAGCAGACAGGAGGAGGTAGAAAACAAGGACTTTAAAACAGAAAGCAAAAACCCACGAGGGGGTAAAACAACAATAACAAGGGGAATTTAACTTACAAACTCGACAGGAACAGTAAACTCGACTAAGACAACACTTGACATAAACTGACGTTGACTAGACTATGTTTACAGAGCAGGAAACAATACGTAATGACTAAGACAAGACTTGGTAGCAAAAAGAACAGGCACAGGACAGCAAACACAAGGGCATTAAATAGGGAGGAAGGAACAGGTGGGAGGCATAAACTAATTAACAATCAATAATAAGGACACGAGAGGGCCATAACAACAATACCATGTCTCTCTCACACTAAACGCGTGGGTCTGTCATGATTCTGCCACAAGACTCGGCGTGGGCGCCCCGAACCAGAGGCCTCCAGCATGGAGACCTCACCAGACGTCACTGTGGACGGAGAGCCTAGGCCCACCGCGATACCGAAGCCAGCATGTAACCCTGCGACTGAGCCTGAGTTCGCCCTGGAGCATGAACCACGAGACGCGTCTGACCATGTGCGTGAGCCGGCTACACTGTGCATCGCCTTGGGGTTTCTGATGGACTACGAGGGCTGCAAGGGAAGCCCCGTCCATGCTCCCGCTGCTGAGGGTGAGCGGCAAGGCGCCTCTGAACTTTTGGACTGGGCTAATGACTTTGACTGTTGGCTGCTGCCTTCCCCGCTGGTTCTGCCCAGCCGTTCCAAGCCCCCACTGGTCCCGCCCAGTTCTCCCTTTGCCTCTTCTGCCTTGTCAGCATGTGAGTCAACCCTGGTCCTGTTAACCCCTGAACTGGACTCCTCCATATCTCCGCCCTCAGCCTCCGAGACCCAAACTCCACCTCGGTCATTCGACCAAGCGGCTACACCTCTGCTCATTGCTCCCTCTTCTCCACCATGTCCCGGCATCCCTCTGGCTTCACCAGGCTCCCTCGTCCCTCCGGCTCCGCCTTGGTCAGTCGTCGACCATCCGCCTCACCTTCTGCATTGTCAGGCTCCTCCTTCCTCTCGGCTCCTCCTCAGTCGCACTGGCTCCGCCACGGTCTGCCTTGGTCACCTGAGCTATTGGCTTCGCCTCGGACCTTCAGACCTTCGGTATCACCTGGGCTCTCCGTCTGCGTGGCTACACCCTGGACTCCTCTGGTGTCATCTCTGTCGCTCGTCACCAGGGTTTCGTCAGTCTGCTCTCCACCATGGCTCCTCCCTCCCTCGACGCCACCCTGGGACCTCCTCATGACTGGCATCTGGATCATCCTCCTGCTAACTCTGCTCTGGACACCTCCCCAGTCCTATGGACTTCCTCCTGCCTTCTTCCCTTTGTCATACCCTCGTCCCTTCCAACCCATCGCACCTTCCGGGGGGGTGTTATGTCACATTTACGTCTGTTTCCCTATTTAGTTTTCCCCGTTTTTGCCATTAGACTTAATTTTGCCACGATCCCTTACCTGTACCTTGTTTGTTTTACTCACACCTGTTAGTGTACAAGTGATGACGATAACAACTATTTAGCCACTGCCTTTTTCATTTGTTCTTTGTCTTGTCTAAAGTGTTGTAACTGCCCTTATCGAGTTCTGTTTATTTGTATAAAGTGCTTTCATTAAATATCTATTCACTGTGAATTACCTTCGCCTCATTCATCTATCGCTGCCGTTACAATTGCCTTCAAGAACCTTTCACTTAAGGAAGTTTTTTGATGGTTCTTCCTGCTGTGAACCCCTAATTTGCACCTATCTGCTTGTTAAAGGGATACTTCACTCAAAAATGAAAATTCTCTCATCATTTACTCACCTTTACCAACCAGACAGATTTTGCCCCCCATTGACTACCATAGTCCCAATGGTAGTCAAAAGTGCCCCAGAACTGTTTGCTGTCCTACATTCATCAAAATGTCTTCTTTTGTGTTCAACAGAACTTTTTAAGAAAAATTATAAAGTAATTTTTCCTACTATGGTAGTCAATGGGGGGCAAGATCTGTTTGTTCATAAGCATTCTTCCAAATATCTTTCTCTGTGTTCATCAGAACAAAGACATTTATACAGATTTGAAACAACTCGAAGGTGAGTCAATGATGACAGAATTTTCATTTTTGGGCACCACCGTTTCTGGGTCCAGCTGCTCTATCAGATGCCAGTATATAGACAAACACTCATGGTTTGCTCTCTCAAAATAAAAATAAAACGAGATCTATAGTGGTTTGTGTACATCATGAGAACATAAAGGTTTCGTGTAGCCTAAATGTGAAAAGTGCTCGTAAACGTCTGACCATGTTTAAATAGTACCCTCACTTGAAATGAGTGGAAATTAGTATATTTTTTTATCTACGATTTACTGATTTAAAGGGGTCATATGGCTGTTTATGTGTGTATGATTCTGCCTGGATATCTGTTCATTGATTACTTGGATTACCCCTTTGTTTTGGTTGAATGGGTAGACTGATGTTTCTGGATTTGACCCATTGCCTGACTATTCACCTTTGCCTTTGGATTTACCCTATGTTTGTTGTACGTTGGACTGTCTTATTGGTATTGACCCTCTGCCTGTCTACTCGACTCTGTTTATTCTACTTCCTTAATAAACTGCCGCATATGGATTCTAACGCCGCCTCAGCGTCTTCGTTATAGCTACATTTCCGTCACACGCTTGCAGTATTCGACCAATCACTACGCGCTGGTTAACTGGCCAATCATAGCACACCTCGCTTTTCAGAGCGATGAGTTTTGTAAAAAAATCTGCACGTTTCAGAGAGGCCGGGCAAAGAGGAGATACAAACATGCACAGTATGTGGAAAATACAGTGTTTTTGAACCTTAAATCGTGTATACACATTGCATTACATCCAAAACAAATGATAATATTCGTTTTAGCCGTGTCATATGACCCCTTTAAATTACAGTTTTTTTACAGATATAAACAAATAGACGGTACGAGTTGTTTTATTAACTTATTCTTGATTGCTGATGAGTTGTAAGACAGTTGAAATTGCTTAACTCGTATTTAAATGGTTTAAGAATGATAAAGCATGTTGATTTATTGATCACATTGTTTTTTGTTTTAGAGTAAAAAAAAAAAAACGTAACCATTTTTCACGCACTTTGAGTCATGAAGTTTAATCTATACTTAAAATAAATTACAGTGAAAAAGTAAATAATAAAAATGTTATGTATTTAAATCATTGTCTGTTTCCTTCTCTGTTAGGTGTTGTGAGTGTAACTCTGTTCTTTCACACTGGTACTATGAAAGAGATGGACAGTTCTTCTGTAAGAAACATTACTGGTTACGATTTGGAGAACAGTGTCATGGCTGCTCAGAGTCAATCACTACTGGTCTTATTATGGTAAGCACATAACCCTGTCTAATCGTCTTAAGGTAAATACACACAACTGTCAAATCGTTTTAAAACACATAAAGCTTTGGATTAGGTGTGAGGAGGAGCGCTCAGCTCGGTGATTCTGAATACCACTTATACATTGACATTACAGTAGCATTTCCCATATAGCACAACAGAAAAATATTTACATTTATCTTTGTTCTCCTGGATCCCAAGCATGATGTGATAAAAATCTTGTTTATTCAGGGCAAAGTTTTGAAAACTGTAATACTGGATTTTTAAAGTTGTATGTTTTACAACCGTTATACATATGTTACAAGTATATGCGCATTGACTTTGGTGAACTTTGAGACTATGGGCTCTGTGTCAAAAATTATTTTGAATATTTCATATATATAGTTCACATTACATAAAACCATGGCTTATGGTTGCATTTTTTGCAATTTTCCAATATTGACAAAAATAGAAAAAAAAGGTAATGAAAAGAAATTATGATATAATATTTATGTGACTGCTTTAGTCAGATTTAAACAGTACATTGGAATTGTTTTTACCCAAATTAAGTGAATATAAATATATTTTAGCTACTTGTTTTAAAAACATGTTACAAAAAGGAAGAATAAGATGAGGTTGCTGAGTCTTGTTTATTTATTTACTAAAACAAAATCAACATCTGCCATTCCAGCTTTTAGGGAGTCATTGACTGGAAGACATTAAGCTCAGTAAATTCATACGTCTGTCTCTACTAGACTACGCAAACAAACAACATTCTATGCACTGATGACTGTAAACAGACAGTAATCGTGTCTGTCTTATCATGGCTATATTAGACTGGAGTTTGGAGTTTCAAATCCGTTGTGTTTTTGTCATGGTTTCCCTCTTCGACCTGAGGGCCGATAGCCCCTCCCACTCCCAATCTCACTTCCTCTCATTGTGCTGCTTCAGTTCTGATCTAATCCGCCCTGTCCCCACCTCAATACCTCCCTTCACTCTCTGTTAAATTCATGATAACCTATAATGAAAAATTGTAGACTGATGTGACGTCGTCTCTTCCTTCCCTCCCTGCAGGTGGCCGGGAAGCAGAAATATCATCCCGAGTGTTTCCTCTGTGAAATCTGCAACATGTTCATTGGAGACGGCGATTCTTTCACTTTAGTGGATTTCAACACTTTGTACTGGTTGGTTTCAAAAGCTAAAACACAGACCATAATAATAATTATTGTTATTATTACCGTTGTTACTTTTATTATTAGTATTAATTTATATATCATATTATTGTGGTGCATTTAATAACAATAAAAAAATAATATTAATAATAGTAGTAATAAAATATGATTACTATTATTATGCTAAAACAATACATTTTAACAATTGTATTATTATCATTCTTATGATTAATTTATATATTATATTATTGTGGTGCATTTAATAACAATAAAATATTAATATGAATAATAATAATAATAATAGTAGTAGTAATAAAACTATGATCACTATTATTATGCTAACAATACATTTTAACTATTTTATTATTATTATTATTAATTTATATATTATATCATTGTATTTATATATTATATCATTGTGGTAAATTTAATAACAATAAAATAATAATATGAATAAAAAAAATATTATTATTATTACTATTATTATGCTTAAACAATGCATTTGAACAATTTTATTATTATTATTAATAATTTATATATGAAATTGATGTGGTGCATTTAATAATAATAAAATAATAATAATAATGATTATATAACACGTACACATTATTATTGTTATTATGCTTAAACAATAAATTTGAACAAAGCATTTTATTTTGAGCGCTTACATTTTAAACAGAAATTAAATTAATCAATTTTTTCTGAGTTGTGTCTTTTTTATCTTATTTTTACATCACTTCCTGTCTTATAGTGGACAATGTTATTACCAAAAGGCGCAGGATTCAAGATCAAAAGGTTCATGCCTTCCTCATACAGTGACATCGATGTCATTTCCTCCCTCTGCTGAAACCAGGCGAGGTTTCATTTTCACTGTGGAACAGAATCCTGTCAATGACGCTGGCCCCGTGATCCGTGTTTCTCAGTAAGTCATCACATAAAACTCAATCACACCTTAACAAATACATTTACATTTCATTTATCCTAATTCCCTTCATATTGATTCCTTCATAAAACAGGCTGGACGTGCACAGCATGACCCCTGAGGTGAAGCCTTTGATCCATGTGGGAGACAGGATTCTTGAAATCAACGGAATCTCTGTTCAAAACATTCCACCAGATGAGGTATATCCTTCCTTAGATAATAATTCACAGGTTCTTTATCACTCCTACACATGTAACATATTGTGCTTTAAATGTCTCAGTTAGATCTGGTGATTCATGACACAGAGCACTGGCTGCAAATCACGACTGAACATGACCCTAAAGACCTCACGAAACACAAGGACTTATCAGGCCTGCTGGGGGAAGAACTGGACCAGCCAGGAACATTAGGAGTCTTTACTCTTCCCAGCAGTAGACTAACAGGCATTCGATCCAGACATATTCTGTAAGCATTGAGCTGATTATATTACATTTTAATACTTATATTAAATTTACTGGATAAAATCCTTAAAGTTCATCCTTTCATTCAAAGTCTGACTCTTACTTCAGTGGAACACAAAGAAAGATATTCATTCGTTGTTCGGGCGTTTCCCATAACTCGCTGGTTAACCATAGTACGATGCATCATTTGAGAGACTTACTACGACTCTTTTGCGAAAACATGGTAACTTTGTCGCACATCTGTTGTTTGAACCACGTTGGTTCAACAACATAGTTGATGACGTCACATAGGTGGGGGAGTAATACCGTCTTCTAATTAATCTGTTTAGATCGATTTAATGTCATATTATTGCTGTAAATAATATACACTGCATCTGAAAACTATTTTGTTACCAGGGATTCCCCAGGGTCCAAGAGCACGCATGTCACTTAAACGGACAAACTGGTCTTAAGAGTGTGTTTCGTAAATATATAATCTCCTTCAGCAAAGAAACAAAAACGCGATGACATCTTAGTGCTGTGTCAGCCGGCGTAGTGCTTTGAAAGGGAGGGGTGGAGTGAGCCGTTGGTTGCAATTCGCAACCTCACCACTAGATGCCGCTAAAGTCTCCTCATTGCTCCTTTAAACAAATAGACTTGCAATGCACGACACATGTATCGTGTGTCTACATTAGTATACATTATGCCTGTGGTGAGAAATTGGTTTGGCAGATGATAAATTCTTCAGATATTATTAAACTAAACTACTAGATGTCAGAAATAGCTCTCTTGTTGTCTCTGGCAACACAATTAGTCTTTATCTCCCTCCGCAGGCGCAGCTGCAGTATTGACAAAGCTCCATGCTCACAACGACACACCACGCTTCTGTCCCATAGAAGAGACATTAATCGATCCGAGTCTCTGCGTTTTGACCCTACTGATAAAACACAACGCATTTTCCGTCCTTCTGACCTTGTATACGGTGAAGTCCTGGGGAAAGGCAGTTTTGGACAAGCCATCAAGGTAAAGCAGAGACAGAGCTAGTCAAATATTTTGAGGTTGCTGGTGCAGATTGAAATTCAGAACAGAGAATGAGTTGTGCATGTGCTGTAACTCCAACTAGCGTGTGATATCACATCACATTCTTACAACAGATATAATAATAAGCACATGCTTGGATTTGTCAGGTGACACATGTGGAAACAGGTGAGGTGATGGTGATAAAGGAACTTCTTCAGTTTGATGAAGAGACTCAGAAGACATTTCTAAAAGAGGTTTGTGGCTTGTGCATGCTTGTAGATTTTCAGACTGCTCAGGATGAGTTCTAACTGAAAGATGTTTGGCTGTAGGTCAAAGTGATGAGATGCCTTGAACATCCAAACGTCTTAAAGTTTATCGGCATTCTTTACAAAGACAAGCGGCTCAACCTGATCTCGGAGTATGTGCAAGGAGGAACTTTGAGAGACACCATCCAGAAAATGGTTTGAATGTGTTTTTTTCCTTAAATCACTTGCTGAATATTTGAACATCAAATGTGTATGGAGGACCAAACCTGCAGTCATTAAAAAGAAAGAAATGCAATAATTCAAGAATAGATTAAGGTATAAATGACTTGATTAAACAAATACACATAATTTTAACAGTAAATTTAGTCCTGAATGTATTTTTGCATTACCCTATATATTTTCTGTTTTTCTGTTTAATTTTATATTTATGTATTTGTTTAATTTTTATGTTTATTTGTCCATACATGTAGACAATATAAACTAAAATCATTTTTCTCTTAAATTAGGACAAGGGTCATCCCTGGAAACTGAGAGTGAGCTATGCCAAAGACATTTCTGCTGGAATGGTGAGTAAACAGAAGTGATATTTACTTCAATTAAACGAATTAAAATACGATTCAACATCGAAAGGTACAAGCAGTGATAACGTGTACTGTTTTACAGTCTCTAAACTATGCAAGAAAAGTTTATTGCACGGAATCTTCTTCTTTGTAGCTGTCGCCTCATTCCTTCAGACTTGTTTTGACAGAGATAAGAATCTGAAGCAGTCATACAGTAGCAGTACATTTTTGTGATAAATCTTGTCATACAAGTATGCTTTAAAAAAAAAACATATGATCCAGCCCCGACCCGTTTTGTGTCTAAAAATGGCATAACAAATAAAGTATTGCACTTCGTGAACTTTTCAGTGAAAGTCATAAATGTTTAGAAAAAGTAGAAATTTATTGTAAAATTGTCTTTATTGAGCACTTTTTAAAGTTCTTATTTGCATAAACTAATCTACAAATTAAAATAAAAGCATGAAGTGTGACAATGTTCCATTTCACAACTGAGGATGATCATTTTAAAGGACAGTCTGAAAATGCATCTTGTAAACTGACAATACTCTAGAAACACAATTTATAACATATTTTTTATACTATATTTCTTTGTTTCACAACATCAGTTTGAGATTTAAATATTAGTTTTTCTATGCTGTAATATTGTCAAACTCATTTCTCTTTTATTTCAAAATGTTCACTCTCCATCACAGGCCTACCTGCATTCAATGAATGTCATTCACCGGGATCTAAACTCACACAACTGCTTTGTCAGAGAGGTCAGAAAACATCCATTTTCATAAATGCAGATGGATTATAGTGCTGGATTTGTGTGACCTTGTTAGTTTTCCTCACAGAACCAGTCAGTGGTAGTTGCAGACTTCGGTTTGGCTCAGCTTGTGAAGGAGGAAAAGAATGCTTCACCCGGACAAGTGTCCAAAATGAACAAGCTTGGACGTAAAAAGCGGTATACTGTAGTGGGGAACCCGTACTGGATGGCACCAGAAATGATCAACGGTGAGATTTATGGATGAACTTTTTAGTGTTCTGTTGAGATGGATTGCTGTGTTTTACTGTATTTACACATTATTTTCTCACCTTCAGGAAAAGACTATGATGAACATGTTGATATTTTCTCATTTGGGATTCTGCTTTGTGAGGTAAATAAATAAGGAACAAGAAGTTGTGCTATATTGTGAATACAGCCTACTCTCGCAAGGGATGTAACGAATTACCGTGATCCGGTTGAAAATCGATTATAATATGTGACGATTCAAGTCGGTTGAGACGTTATAAAATTCGCAGTACATAATTTGAACAGCAGGGGCCGCTGCTTTTCTGCAAACTTGGTAAACGTGTATATGCTGATATTTCTTGAAAAAGTAAAAGTTAGGAAAAGCACAGACAAAGTCTTAGTTTGTTTATATTAAAGAGACTTTTGTATTATTAATTTTTTTATTTGATTTGGAATTTGTTTTAAAACTGCAATTTAGTTTTGTTATTTGACATAAAATATATTTTTCTTTTACAAAGAATTGTGGAGCATTAGAGAAATAACAAAAGGGCAGTTGTTCATTTAAATTTTCCTCAACTCATTCTGTAAAAAAATCGTGATTAGATCGCATCGCGAGATCAGAATCGTGAATCGCATTGCATCCGCGAGCTGAGTGAATCGTTACATCCCTACTCTCGACTAACAGGTGTGCCTACAATCCATTAAAGTGACAGTTCACCCAAAAATGAAAATTATGTCATGATTTACTCACCCTCTTGTCATTTTAAACCTTTATGACTTTCTTTCTTTCGCAGAACACAAAAGAAGATATTTTGAGGAAAGTTGGTAACTAAACAGCACTGGCCCCCGTTCACTTATGGACACAAAACCAACGCAAGTGAATGGAGGCCAGTTAACAACATTCTTCAAAATATCTGCTTTTGTGTTCTGCAGAAGATAGAACGTATTAAAGGTTTAAAATGACAAGAGGGTGAGTAAATGATGACTATCACTTTAAATCATGACTATATACACAATATAGCACAATCTCGACTCAAGTGTTACCATATGTTTCAATAATTTAGGACACAATTGTCATTTTTTGTATTACAAAATGATAAAGGCCATCCTCACAATAGAATATATAGACCCTGTGTAATCAGTATGTTGCAATGCAACAAAAAGAATCTGTACAATAGTATAGTTGATGAATATGAAGAATGGCAAAGGTTATTTTATAATGATATCTATATTATCTTTAAGTTTTCTTTTGAAAACTAACAGAACATGCAAATTTGTTTCTCATGGCAGATTATCGGCAGGGTTTATGCCGATCCAGATTACCTTCCCCGCACGCAGGATTTTGGATTAAATGTAAAGGATTTTCTGGAGCGCTATGGGTCCAAAGATTGCCCTCCGGCATTCTTTCCCATCGCAGTTCTGTGTTGTGCCTTGGAGGCTGAAAAAAGGTGCTTGTCATTAAAACCATATAAACAAATCTCATTATATCATGTGGTTTCCCTTATGAAACAAAATATAATGCAATAACCTAAGTAATACATTTCCATCTGAACCAAGTGCTTATATTTTTTCAGTAGGCCTATAGCAATTCCATGTGTATTATTCGATTTATTGTAATATATATATTGATGTATTATTCTATATATTTTAAAATACACATTAAATGATTTAATATGCAGTATTTTCTTTTTTTTCCCTTGATTTTTTTGTAGGCCTACTTTTGCTAAATTGGAGGAGTGGTTGGACAACATGTTAATGCACTTGGAAATGAGATTTCCTCTTGTGTCAGAACTGGATAAGATTTGTCAGTCATTTTGGGAAGAGCACAGCCAGTCAAAACAAACGTATGGGATTCCATCCAAACAACTGGAGAACTCTGTGTTTGGCAGGATCTGAAGTTGGGTGCGCTGACTATAAAGCAAACAAAAGCACACAGGGGATTATGATGTAATGATATAATGAAGTTGGAAATCTCAGAATCTTCCTGATAGTGAGCCCCAGAAGGATTCTTGCAGTAGTCCACACCTTAAATTCATAAAATTGTATTAAATTAGCTACTTTTTAATTTTATACAGTATAGTATTTTGAACAGTATGTGAATCAACAAATTGTATTTATTCTGAAAGTCAGCCAGTGCTATCTTTTACTAAAAAAAGTTTGTTTATGGTTTTACAGTTGATGTAATTTTATGTATTGCTTAAATGTATATTGTACAAGCTGTTTTTACGAATCTGCTGCAGTAATTTTGCACTGTTTGTACTGTTCAATGTAATATTTTATTAATAGTAGCCTCATTTTAATCTAAACATGCATTAAATTTCACATAGGCTAACGTAATACATTTCCTTCACCGTGTCTCGGTGATCTATTTTCTCGATCTGTTTGTTTAAGTACATCTTCATTTGTAAAATGTAGCCCTAACGTTTTAATATACTGTGAATTTGTGGTCAAAGCAATTCATCTGAAGGAATAAATGCATTGACGCTGCACGTGCGAGTGGGTTGCCATGGTTTCACCTGAATTATATTTGAAATGGAAACCTCGTTAACGGAACGCATCGTAACGGTTTTAGTTCATTAACCGAAGCCAAGTTTCTTCGTTAAATTATTTATTTTATACATTTGCAACTGTCTTTTGGACACTCGTGTCAGCTCTTTAACTGTCGGTTTATTTGGGCCTATTCAAATATTGTTCCATTTTCTCAACGATTGCAAGGCAATGGACAGCCACAGTGAGTAACGTTAGCCTGTTTGATAACAACATGCTCAAAGACTTTGTTTCTCAGGTTTTCAAAATAGCGTGATGGATTTGGTAGATTAATTTTTGTTTTTAGTAAATTACATGTAAACGTAAAACAAATGAACATTCCCTCCTAAATGAACGTTTGAACTGTCTGCTAAACCACTTCCTCTAGATTCACAGACCGTGGAGTTTGATCTTCAAGGTAACAAGTGTCCATTTTAATGTTTGTGAAAATAATAACATGCCCATGTTCTTTAATCTTTCTGTGAAGTGTATTGTATTATTGTATTGTATATAATTACTATAGTGTTAAATATTTCACCTTTCAAAATGACTTTTCATTTATTATATCTATTTCCGATGCTTCTTCATCTTTGCTGTCTAAATGTCATTAAACATCAGCCCCAGAGGTAGGTGAAATTGTTTATCTTTTAAAATAAAATATAAATAACAAATTGAATCTGTATGTCAACTCCAAGTCCAGTTTTACATTTTGACAGTTTCATGATGGTTTTGTTTTATTGTTAGTGTTCTGGCATGGCAGTATTTGAGTCAGATAACTATGCTATGGCCGGTTCTCCTGCCGGTTCCTCCAGCAGCACCGCTGAAGCACTCGATGGAGAGGAAACTGTGGATTTTTCACAGGACCCCTTCTTCTTCTGCCCTCTGAGTCTGCCTGTACCAAAGTCTGATGACATTGATGATAAATCATCTTTTAAACCCAAGAGCCCACAGACTCAACTGGACCCATTTGCCCTTTTGGAGGTAAAGAAACATATATGCAAAAATTCAATGACAATACGAAACATAAATCTTTTATACCCCTTTTTTTCATTGTACTTTCCAGGACCAAGAGAGGGAATATTCCGGTATCAACAACACACGGTCAAACCAAGAGAAGGAATATGTCGGCATTGACACACTTCTAAACCAAGTCCACCGTAATTCATTGAAAAGGGGATTTGAGTTCAATCTAATGGTTGTTGGTAAGAAGAGAAAAATGGTTAATAATAACAAATGAATTTTGAAGAATAAAAAAGAGATCTGGTGTATTTTGTAAGAATGTTTGGTTTGGTCGTTCTGAATTCTACTCTAATGTGATGTTTTTGTTTAGGTGAATCTGGTTTAGGCAAATCCACACTTGTTAACAGCCTGTTCCTCACAAACCTCTACATGGACAGGCACGTTTATGACGTCTCAGGTACTCCACAACATTTATTCTGAGCAAAACTTAAACGAATCAGCACTTTATTCCAACATTCACGTTTTCTTTAGGGATCTGTTGTGAAATGTATGGTTTTTTATCTAACAGAGAAGATAACACAGACAGTATCAATAACAAAGACTGCTGTTGAAATTGTGGAAAACGAAGTAAAGCTGAAGCTCAATATTGTCGACACCCCTGGTTTCGGTGACGCCCTAAATAACAGTAAAAGGTATTTTGCATTTCATTTCACATTACGCTTTTGTTCACATTGATCATTTCATAGTCAGTAGGGTGTTTAGAAAGGTCTTATCAAACACACAGAGATGTTTTTACACATGGTTTTGTGTGCAGCTGGCAGGCTGCGGTGGATTATGTAGATCAGCAGCTGGAGAAGTACCGCAGAGATGAATTCGGGCTTAACCGCAAGAACATGAGGGACAACAGAGTGCACTGCTGTCTGTACTTCATCTCACCTCATGGACATGGGTAAAACTGGAAGCACTTCTATAGTTATTATTTGAAGAATTTGTCATTATTTCATGGGACATCTCTTAAAAACATTCACATGTCTGAACCGCCCTCTAGTGGACAGAGATGGAAATACATTGTCGTCCATTCCTATTGATTTTGAGTGATTTTAGGAGACACTACATTGACCCTTTGTATCAGAAATAATTCATTCATGAATACATTTTCCTTGTGCTGTCTCAGACTTAGGCCAATTGATGTGAGCTTTATGATGGCCCTGCATGAGAAGGTCAACATTGTGCCTGTGCTGGCCAAAGCAGACAGTCTGACCCCAACAGAGATCCAAGACATTAAAACTCAAGTAAGTATGCACTAAAAAAATAAAAATCACAACAATCAACATTTCTTCTGAGTTATTGCACTGTCTGCACTTATAACATTTGTGTCCATAGGTAAGAAGTGAAATTAACAAATACAACATCCAGATCTTCCAGTCCCCGGAATCTAATCTGGATAATAATGATGTTCTCAGGATGCAGGACCTAAAGGTTTAATAATCCTCCTTTCGTTTTGTTGGCCTTGCGTAATTTTTTATTATCGATGTGATACTTTTATCATGTTTCTCTGTGCTCTTATAGTAAATTATACCCTTTGCTGTCATTGGCAGTAATACAGTAGTAGAGAGCAATGGCAGGAGAGTACGAGCCCGTGTCTACCCATGGGGTGTTGTTGAAGGTAACAAAGTGCATTGGATAATTATTTTACAGACATTATGGTTATTTTTACCGTGCCTTTATGGTGCTTTTGCACAATTTGGAGCTTGATGACTCCTGAAAAGTATTTTTTGCATGAGTGCATGTTGTACATTATATTTAAATGATTATTAACCACTATTTAAATGATTATTAACCACTCTTTAAACATTCATTTTTTTTCTCTTTAACAGTCGAGAATCCATCTCACAGTGATTTTGTGCATCTGAGGAACATGCTGATCCGCACACACATGCAGCACCTGAAAGATGTGACGCACCAGAAGCTGTATGAGAACTATCGTATAAATTACCTGTGCAACAACCCTCATCTGGTAAAAACACACCGTGACACACGCAACTTATTTCATGCTTTAGTATTGAGAGAATTCTGTGAGACTGTTAATAATAACTTTATTATGTTTTACCAATAGGTGAATGAGTAATGGTGTAACAGAAGAGGACAACGGGGGACTTGCTAATTAAAAAAGAAAACATTTAAGGATAAGACAATAAATAGGCTTACTACAAATTAACTAAACATAAAATTACAATTCAGGGAAGAAGTTCTGAAAGAAACTCTTACATTGGGTGATCATTTTCAGGGGGTGCAGGTTTTTTATGACCCCACTTTGTTAAATGTTTGAGGTACATACGTTGCTTTAGGGTATGTCAGCAACATGTTGAATAATAAAATTGTTGTATGTTTGTACATTTTGAATTAATTGCTTTGGAATAAATCCCCTGCAGTGAAGCAGGACATGATTAAACATGGATTTATGTTTCAATAAACAAAACAACATAAGAAATTATAAAACGTGACATGTCAAAATATATAAACTAGCCCACTTAAAAACAAAATAAACACATATCGCTGTTGAAAACTAATGCCATTGTTAATGTTCACATTAAACAAGTTCAACTCCAAGCAGGTGAAAAATCTAATCCGACAGATGACTGAGCAACTTTTTCTTTTGTAGAATTTTCTTTGCTATTTCTGAATTCTCTCTATTTAATGTCATAAGCGGAGAAATAAATAAGATATTAAGCAAATCTCATCTATGGTATTTCTTTCTTATGGGTTGACATTGCATTAAGAAAAACTCCAGATATCTAGGCCTACACTGTGTTTATAGACACAGTGTAGGCGCTCCAGTTCTGATGATGTCTACTGGAGGTGAGCATGTCACAGCTCTCACTGATTCCATTGAGCCGTTGCCAGATCCCTTCCTTTATAATCCAGTACACAATTGGCCTCAGTCACTGTATGTAGTAGCTCGGTGTGTTTTGTGTGCTGGACCGCTGTTGTTTTCATCCATAAACTGAAGATTTCAAGTTATTAAGCTGGCTGTACCAGTCGGGGATATTTCTGTTCTAACTGCATTGACAAACTGGAGGAAAGAGGAAAAGCTATTTGGATAGCTATTGGATGTTAACTCGATCGTCTGGGAATGGAGCATTTGTCATCGACCACCAATCGGTTTGTGAACGCGATGTACAGACAGCGTGGTAAGGGAATGATTGAAAACAAACGCAGGACCATAAAACAGCAACGTGTTTTTTAAAGAAAACAAATGTTAATTCTCTCTCTTTCTCTTTCAACACGTGCACACTTGCACTTGGACCAGGTCATGAGGTACGGATTTATAACTACTTATTTACTCATTACTCAGACTGACAACTGACATTCATTTACAATGTTAAGTAGTAGAATTCTGTGTCTGTTGTCACAACCCCCACTTCTCCAACATCTTAGTGGAGATGAGAGTATTAGTGTGAGGTATTAATCCGTCTGGACTAACTAAGAGTGACAGGCCACAGAGTCACGTTGTTTGCATTAGAGTTTGTGCTACTTTACTTTCTAAGCTTTACCGTAAAGAGAATCTGTGCCTTTTATCCAACAGTGAGGAAAACAATAAAGCCATTCATCTTAGTGAGTCAATAACATGAGAAATGTTAGAGAACGTTTTAACAATGTTTGAAGACAAAACTTGTTGGAGGAGAGAGAAAGTAAAGTCATTCTTTGTGCAGATATCCAGTTTAGCCATTAACGACTGTGAGGATGCCGAACTGGCCTACACCATGAGAGACCTTCCCCCCAGAGCCGCTCACACCTTCCCTGGACGTGAGATGCCCGCGATGAACAGAGAGCCAGATAACAGCACCCGCCCTCAGACCCCAGGAACGCCCACTTTCACACGCCCCGTGAGCAGAAGTGTCCCGGCCTCAGAGACAGAGATACCCCGCCTCAGCCAACTCAGCTCCATGAGTTCCCTGGAGTTTCCTCTCAGCCCCTCTCGACCAAAAAGTCCCTGGAGTAGATTTGACCCGTACGATTCCGCCGAGGTACAGTAAAAGCTGAAAGAAGTCCACGAATTATACATAGACAGCTATTTTTCATATAGAGATTGCATGAGCATCTGATACTTTTTGTCCATGTTAGGATCAAGATAAGGAGTATGTTGGGTTTGTGACGCTGCCTAACCAAGTGCATAGAAAATCGGTGAAAAAGGGGTTCGCCTTTACTCTTATGGTGGCAGGTAATGTCATCACACATAGTCCAGCGTATCTGAATTTTTACAAACCATTGAACTTTTCATTATAAAGTTGCATCATCTGGATCTCCTGAAAGGCCTTGGGAAGACCAAAAATAGATTTTCTCATTCACTTTTCTGTAAATTTTACAATATTGGAGCTATGCAGGGAGGGTCAATCACAATGTGCTTCACCTTTATTATTTCTTGGAGGTTAAATAAAAATTTTCCTCATGCTATTATATTTGATGTATTCGCTAATTCTATGTTAACAAATTCAGTCCTACTTTTCATCTTAAATTAAAAAACTTGTAAAAAGTACATTTATTTATAAATGAAAAAGAATAATATACAGGTGCTGGTCATATAATTAGAATATCATCAAAAAGTTGATTTATTTCACTAATTCCATTCAAAAAGTGAAACTTGTATATTATATTCATTCATTACACTCAGACTGATATATTTCAAATGTTTATTTCTTTTAATTTGATGATTATAACTGACAACTAATGAAAACCCCAAATTCAGTATCTCAGAATCTCAGTATCAAACTCAGTATCTCAGTATTTCACAATAATTAGAATATTGTGAAAAGGTTCAATATTGAAGACACCTGGTGCCACACTCTAATCAGATAATTAACTCAAAACACCCGCAAAGGCCTTTAAATGGTCTCTCAGTCTAGTTCTGTAGGCTACACAATCATGGCCCTGTCCCAAATGGCGCACTTCATGTGGACTTGCGGTCTCGTGGACTTAAATTGCGCGTTCTCGTCAAGTCTACGAGTCTGTATGGTGTCCCATTTGTCTTTTTAGCGCTCAGAAGTCTGCTCGCGAGCGCCTCCTTTGTGCCCTCGATGCGGTCTTCACCAAGCCCGCATTGACGCAGACTCCACTGAAGTCCCCTACCCAGGAATCCTTGCGAACGCCCAATCACAGAACGGATGGGAGGAGTGTCGTGGATGTCAGACATATACGTAAACATATCTCTTTGTTGATTTTTCAGACATTTTATAAGTTTATTAATATAACTGACAAAATGGTCTTGTTTTTGGATTGTGATACTGGTTCTTTGGAAATAGATAATATTCTTAAAATTCTTATTCTACTTGGAAAATACCATATACATAAAGCAACATTTTTGTCAATTGTACCAAATGTAGATTGTTTTCCACAGATATAAAGAATTTGTTGATTCTTTAATATTATTACGCAACAATAGCAAAGCTGTTAAGACATCTCGGCTACTGGATAAAATTCTTAATGTTTTAGATGTATAACTGATGTGTTTTATTTGTTTTGGTTATTTGCATTGTGCAATTTTGTACTATTACATATTGTAATTTACCCTATTGATAAATAAATTTAAAAATATATATACGTCACTATGACGGATACATTTTTAAATGTATGTTTTGATAAAATTCGATTTTTTTAATTAGTTACTTATTCGTATTGTTTCTCATTTATTTTCTATTAAGCCAGATATTCAAGAATAAAAACGTTTAATGCAGTGCATTTTCTTACTTAAGGTATTAAGCCATGTTTTGTTGTAGATTTATATCTAGTTGTCTCTGGACTCTGTTAAGCTGAACAACACAGATTCTGTATTATAGAGAAATATTAAATAACAACATATATGCATATTAAGAACCCATTACGCACATTAAGTATATTGTATACAAATAAATACATAATAAGCAGTTGCATTTACGTCACGACAAATGAATGCATTACAAACATAAGTATCTTTTGTATAATGCTCGGGTGGCATATCAACATATGAAATACAGAGCAACAAAAACCGGCAGCTCCAGTCCCAGTTCTCCCAAATAACAACAATGGGACAACAAGTGGTTGACTTCACGCGGCGCTGCGCAGACTGATCAGCGAATGACAACAAAGTACCGCGCGAGAGATTAGAAAGCACCGCTTGCTCTTTCCGGCGTGATGTCCTCAATTCTGTTCCAAAATGCACTCCCATGTACCCTTATGGACTCGTGCCTAGTGCCCTATAGGTCTGCACTTCCTGACATCACCAAGTGTGGACTCGGAGGAGGTCCACAAGACCGGAGTGCGCCATTTGGGACAGGGCCCATGGGGAAGACTGCTGACTTGACAGTTGTCCAAAAGACGACCATTGACACCTTGCACAAGGAGGGTAAGACACAAAAGGTCATTGCAAAAGAGGCTGGCTGTTCACAGAGCTCTGTGTCCAAGCACATTAATAGAGAGGCGAAGGGAAGGAGAAGATGTGGTAGAAAAAAGTGTACAAGCAATAGGGATAACCGCACCCTGGAGAGGATTGTGAAACAAAACCCATTCAAAAATGTGGGGGAGATTCACAAAGAGTGGACTGCAGCTGGAGTCAGTGCTTCAAGAACCACTACGCACAGACGTATGCAAGACATGGGTTTCAGCTGTCGCATTCCTTGTGTCAAGCCACTCTTGAACAACAGACATCGTCAGAAGCGTCTCGCCTGGGCTAAAGACAAAAAGGACTGGACTGCTGCTGAGTGGTCCAAAGTTATGTTCTCTGATGAAAGTAAATTTTGCATTTCCTTTGGAAATCAGGGTCCCAGAGTCTGGAGGAAGAGAGGAGAGGCACAGAATCCACGTTGCTTGAGGTCCAGTGTAAAGTTTCCACAGTCAGTGATGGTTTGGGGTGCCATGTCATCTGCTGGTGTTGGTCCACTGTGTTTTCTGAGGTCCAAGGTCAACGCAGCCGTATACCAGGAAGTTTTAGAGCACTTCATGCTTCCTGCTGCTGACCAACTTTATGGAGATGCAGATTTCATTTTCCAACAGGACTTGGCACCTGCACACAGTGCCAAAGCTACCAGTACCTGGTTTAAGGACCATGGTATCCCTGTTCTTAATTGGCCAGCAAACTCGCCTGACCTTAACCCCATAGAAAATCTATGGGGTATTGTGAAGAGGAAGATGCGATATGCCAGACCCAACAATGCAGAAGAGCTGAAGGTCACTATCAGAGCAACCTGGCCTCTCTTAACACCTGAGCAGTACCACAGACTGATCGACTCCATTTCATTAGTTGTCAGTTATAATCATCAAATTAAAAGAAATAAACATTTGAAATATATCAGTCTGTGTGTAATGAATGAATATAATATACAAGTTTCAGTTTTTGAATGGAATTAGTGAAATAAATCAACTTTTTGATGATATTCTAATTATATGACCAGCACCTGTAAATAGATAAAAAAAAATAGTTCCCTGGGATTGACTAAAATACAGTTTGAATAGTAAAATATGTGTGTTATTAGATTTAGTGTTGCAAACAGAAAAAAACAAGCAAATTGCACCCATTGGATGAAATGGCCTGTATTTTAAATAAAAACTATATGGGGAAAGAAACTTATATTTGAGGTTTTGTTAACTTTCTCTATTTGTATTTCTTCAGGTGAGTCGGGTTTGGGGAAATCGACACTTGTCAATAGTCTCTTCCTCACAGACCTTTACAAAGACAGAAAGGTGCTGAATGCTGAGGGTATTTATCCCATTAATTCATCCCATTCATTGAACGTGTACATGCAAACCCTGGGAATCAAACCTGTGATCTTGATCAATGATGAAATCGTACTTTATACACAGAGCGGATCATGCAGACAATAGAGATCACTAAACACACAGTGTCTATTGAGGAGAAAGGAGTCAAGCTGAGACTCACCATCGTGGACACGCCGGGCTTCGGGGACGCTGTAGACAACACGGAGAGGTGCGACTGTGTACAAATATAACCATTGTCAGATATAAAAACAAGCGAATTCTCCCGGAGTAAATGTTTTCTTCTCACTGCTTATTTCATTCAACAACTTTGGTTTTATTTTATAGCTGGAAGCCGGTTGTGGACTACATCGATGAACAGTTTGAACAGTACTTTCGGGATGAAAGCGGACTCAACCGGAAGAACATTCAGGATAACCGCGTGCACTGCTGCCTCTACTTCGTCTCACCTTTTGGTCATGGGTGAGATTGTGTTGGCTGTGCTCTAAATATCTGATATTTATTCAAGTGATTAGTGACAAGATTTGTTGTCTACTCATTTCTCAGTCTCAGGCCGATGGATGTGGAGTTCATGGAGGCTCTACACGAGAAGGTCAACATAGTGCCTGTGTTGGCCAAAGCGGACAGCCTGACTCCTGTGGAAGTCCAAAAAATGAAACTGAAGGTGTGTGCGTGCGTGCATACAGTATATACACACCGTAAACCCGAATAAGTTGGGAAAACTAAAAATATTTGAGGTAATCAGTTACATCAAATGGTTTAAGTTATGATGTTCCCGATTTGAAGTAAGCAGAACAATCAAGTTTTGAGTTTGTTGTACTCATGCATAATACCTCTTAATTTTGAACATTTATTAAGGTAACTCCTTTTTTTATTTACAGTTAGATATAAGGTCTTAAGACAACCTAAACATTTCAGCTACATCAACAATTAACAAACGGCCTTCACAGAGAGCGTTGCAACACACACAGCTGCTATGGCACCTCCCACAACCTAAGCATAAACGCCAGTCTTCTGAACAATGGTCACCCCAAAAGTCAAACATACAACAAACTCTTCTAAAAATCAAAGAGAAATGAGCATTCATCATTAACAAGGCTTTATCCTTAAAAACGCATAAAATAACACCTAATTTCAAAATGTACTCTCCTAATGCAGTTGCACGCAAAGCATGCTGGGAATTGAAAATCATTCTCAACAAATTGTGTTGAATTAACTTTATATTAAGTTGACGTTTGAATTAAGTTAAAATAACTCAAAAGGAGGAATTAGTTACAGGAACTCAACTATTCAAGTTGGCACAATTTTTTACATAAAATGAAGTTTACACCACTTTATCTATTGCTATACTTTGGACATTCGGGTTTACAGTGCAGTATGGGTCAGTGTGTGTATTAAACCCAGAGTTGATTTGTTCTCCTCTATTAGATTTGCGAGGATATCGAGAGGTTTGGCATCAGCATATATCAGTTCCCCGAGTGTGATTCAGATGAAGATGAGGAGTTAAAACTTCCGCACCAAGAACTAAAGGTGTTTACAAACGTTTCAGTGATCCCGTATTTGTCATATCATAAAATCTTCGTTTTAACGTGGTTCTGTTTTGTTTCAGGACAGTATTCCATTTACAGTGATCGGCAGTAACATTCTGGTTGAGAGCCAAGGCAGGCGTTTCAGGGGTCGCCAGTATCCCTGGGGTGTGGTGGAAGGTACACGAGAGTCCTCAGTCAAATCTTAAATCTTAATATCAGACTATTGTCATTCTCCATGTGCTCCCAGTCTAAGAACAAACACAAGCAATCATCACACTACATATTTAACCCCATGCATCCTGATGGCGATATAAAGGCTCTTGTAAATCATGGATGTGTTTGTTTCCGTGTGCTCTTTTAGTGGAGAACCCAACCCATTCTGACTTCTTGAAGCTGAGGAACATGTTGGTGCGCACACACATGCAGGACCTGAAGGACGTGACACGGGAAACGCATTACGAGAATTACCGCGCTCAGTGCATCCAGAACATGACCCGCATGGTGATCAGGGAAAGGAAACGCAGGTCAGACGAATGCACACAGAAACACGTTTAGGAAAAGATTTTCTTGCTCTGCGTTTACATCGGTGCAATGTAAATCAAGATTCTGGTAGAATCAATGAAGCTTAAGTGACATTAGATAGCTGATGTATAGGCTAGTTTCAACATGTCACGGTGTGAAAACAGTCTTAGACTCGCTCAAGATAAACACTGGACTAAATGAGTCAGATTTCTCTAGATGTTTGTGTATCCAGATGTGAATTCCTACATTATATAAATACTAAGGTGCCTTGCTTAGTCTTGATCATAATTGATCTCTGGCTGCTTCTCGTGTGGATTATCTCACTGTATTTTGATGATGTCACCCATTCAGTCTTTGTGATCAGCTGAGAGACAGCGCTTCGGATCTGCCTATACCTCTGGTACCATTGGACAGTGAAACGGAACGTCTTATTTGGGAAAAAGATGAAGAGGTGATGTCCCAGCATTTCTTTTTTTCTCTGGAATTTTTCTCACAAGTTTTGTTTTACTGTACAGTATTTCACCTATCTTTTGAAAATAGATATTACCAGTACTGGTATTACCAGTATTTTATGCAGTGTGCCGTGTGGTAGTGTACACGGCGCATTTTTATGAATTTATTTTGATTTGTAGGTCAATAAGATATTCTGTGCATACAGAAAATTGCACAAACCATTTACTGGAGTAGTACTACGTTAGTATTTTACTGTTACTATGTTACCATTTTTTAACATAATATGCTCCTCTAACATAGCATTTTTTAATCTTTTAAGTTAAACGTTTCTGTCTGGGGTTTTACATTGCTAATTCATTTATAACAAATTAGCCTATGCTTTTAATATTAAAAGTTTTTATTTGTCTTTGCAGTTGCGGCAAATGCAGGAGGTTCTGCAGAAGATTCAGGAACAGATGCACCATGGACATTAAAACAGCATTGCAGTTCTATGACAACATACTTTTATAATACTTTTTTAAATTTAAATACAGTTTTGATTGAGATAAAGTTAAGAGATGTGTCGGGTTTAATGTGTGTAACTGCAGTGAGTGTGTCGTTTTCTTGTGTGTGCGTGTGTTTTTTAACTATAGTCCTTCAGAATAATCAGAAAAGAACGTGTGAATGTGCAGCACATTGTTAAGGTAAAATGTGAAATAATTGTATTTTTAAAAGGTGTTGTAAATACATTGTGTTATTGTGTTACACATGATAAAAGACCAGAACAACTGACTTGTAAATGTCATTAGATTTATTATGAATCGTCATTATGTTTTTGTAGTAATCTAGCAATATTTTATAAGTTTTATTACTATTATTTCAGTTAAACATGGTGGACAACTCGATCCTAATGCAGCCCAAAATGTACAGGCGATATATAACTTAAACTTTCTCCATAGGGAAAATGCACAGTTTTTCATATATTTATATGTAATATCAATGTAGAATGAGGTCTAACGGTCCCGCCCACATCATACAGTATGATACATGGTCCCCGAAAATAAAATGAAAGGGGGGAGGGATTAACATTTAAACCAACCAACCAAAAAAACGCGATCTACATGCAAAACCAGGCATCAGTATAATCCTAAAATACATACACGTATATGTGAATGCGTGCATATACCTCACATATACACATACATTCATTCACATATATATATATAAAAGAGAGGGTAAAAACACACTAATTTCACAAAGGTTACGCTATTTTTGTTGGTATTTTAAGTGAGTCTGTGAAGCACAGTATCTTTTCATCTTCACATCCCCAAAACAAGAGGGAAAACACAAACAGAAAATGGGTGAATATGCAAAGTTTGGGTTTTTGGAGCAGGGTGATGATGAGGAGCAGAAATCACAGTGTTCAGTTTGAAAGTGACAGTATATAAAGCAATAATTCAGATACTTAGCCAAACCATCAGCAGTAAACCATCGGATTTAGACAGGAAAAAAAGAGTAAGAGAGCAAAGTTTGTGCAGGTTAAACCAAGCGAGCGCGTTTAACAAGCAAAGGTATAAACAGGGCATCTCTGACTGCTAGTGATAAATGGCCTTTAATCCTGGAAACGGACTCAGTGCAACAGTTTTTAACCTCTTAAAGCCAAATGCTTATACACAAAGCCACCTACAACACGACAATTCACACAACAGCGCATCAAAATAAAAAAACGACAAATAGAAATGACTGTGCAATGCAACGAACACAGTGCGGACACGTGCGCGCGCGTTTGATGCTGTGCGCGGAGACGGAGCTGCTTTATTCCAAGACTTCATTTGACATTTGAGTACGATTCTGATAATGCCCGACATCATTTGTCATTATCTTAAGTGTTAAAAGCGCATTAGGTAGTTTTATGTTAGACATTTTGAGCGCTTAAGAGTTTATATGCCTAAATGTAGTCATATATGTATATTGAAAAAGAGAACTTGTGTTTTGATTAGTTCGTTGCAGTTCTTCATCGACATTTTAAGACTTTGTGACTCACTGTAGCCGCATATTGTCAGACGGGTTCGACTTCACGAGGCGATGCGCAGACCGAATGGCGTTTAACATCTATGTATCGCGATAGGTATACTTTCGAATTTCTCTCGCGATACTTTGATATTTTACGCCGATCAGTCTGCGCAGCGCATTCGACCGTATTAGCTTATAAACACATGTCGTTTCATCGCGTAGGCAGCAGGTGGCGCCATTGGGCTTGATTTGGGGTTATAGGCACTTGCATTTCCTCACAAGACACTTGTTCCGAGTGACCTGATTTTTTTTCAAGACAGTTTAAAAGTCCCCGTTAAAAACGTACCCCGTTAACGTTTTCTTTGCATGCTTTCAATACTTTTGGGCCTGTTTAAGCACTCTAGTTTTTGATTAACATTGAGGTTTCTTGTTTTTGTGGATTTTTGGTGAATGGATGTAAAACACAAGATCATGGCAGGCTTGTATATCAGAGCAAACAGAAAAGGGATAGCATGAAATATAGAGGGAAGGAGAAGAGGATTGATTTGTTTTTAGCACTCTGATCTCACATGACTAAAAACTGACACTCGCTGTCTTATAATTTAGTTAAGCAAGTGCATTACACGTATACCATTCCACTGCTGCGTGCCATGGCACGCAAGGCCCTTTCGCGCCCATCCGGTCCTGATGAAACCCCGCCGATGTAGAATCAACAGTAGTGAAACTGGGATCTAGTCACTCATCATCCAGCTAGCGTGTTTCATCTTCCGTCTCTGGTGAGTTGCTACAGAGAGCTCCATTCATTCGGCCCCAAAGTCTTTCTGCTTCTTTCAGGCCAGCTTTAGCGTGCTGACGGGAAAGGGGGGTACAGTTACCATAGTCACTGGATTGAGAACCGCCTGGCCGGCCAGCCCGGTGTGATGATGGGCGACCACCGCTGTGGGCTTCCCCACCATGGCCCCCTGTTGGGCCCCGACCGGTGTGCCGTTGACCTGGGTTTGAGGGTGGTGTGCCAGCGTGTGCGTGATGTGCCCCACCACTGCTGGCTGCGAGACGGCCACCGATTGTGGGTAAATGGCAGTGGGGAGGTGGGTTACTGGGTGCACGGTGATGTGTCCGATAGGCTGGCCGACGTTAGAGGGCACAATGTGCGCCAAGTGTTTAGGCCCAGCTGGAATGACATGGTTCACGGCTTGGATGACAGAGGCGTGGGATACAGACGCATGAGTGATGACTGTCGGCTGAGTAGGGGTGAGCATGTGGGGAGGGGGTGCAGGAGCGATCGCCTGAGGGGTGACCACGGCGGGCTGAGGCTGGGTGGATGGAGCGGCGGGTAGGGGTGTGGGTTTGTGTTGGATGGAGATGTGCGTAGAGAGTATGGTGGGCAGAGGCATGGCGGCACGGGGCTCGGGTGGCAACGGCGCAGGGGGTTTGGGTGGCGGAGACGAAAGGATGTCTTCTGCTATGTCTTGGTCAAAGTTGTCTTCACCCTCTGTAAATAGTGAAAATTGAGATACAGGTTAATAGATTTTTAAATGCATGGGTCTCTTATTGTCACATACTCACTAAAGATATAACATGTAAGATTATTTTTTTTATTAAATTAAATTAGTGGTTAAATGAATAAATTAGGAAAAATAGAACATTTTCATTGATGTTGAAATAAAATAATTTATAAGTCAAAGTTCTTCCCCAGTTCAAAGCAATAATATAGTCCAACTGCAACAATGCCTTTTTGATGTTCAGACACTTGAGTGGCCCAGTCTTGATGAGGTCATAAGCAGGAAGTATACTATCATATGATATCATACCAGCACATATGAGTCTGTGAAGCTGACAAATTATAACATGGGCTAGTGTGTTACTGAAGAATGAGGCATGTCCAACACTATTGGACCTGACAGGTGGTGTTACCCAAATTGCATGCAAAGAGGGAATTTACATACATAAAGTCTGAGTCAATAAGACACAGTAGCAAAAAATGAGGCTGTTTAATTCTATGACTCAGAGCCAGGTGAAAATTGTTGAATTTCGCAGTCTTTGGTGCCAAAAGTCACCAGTCAGTAAATAAAACTGGATGAAACTTCTTTAGAAATGTAACTGATGCTTCCTGTGGCAAAAATGTAATGCTAACATGATGCTAGCATGTTTTAACATGATGCTAGCCCTTTTAAAATAATACAAACATGATTTAGCATGGTGCCAACATGAACCTGCATGTTTTAGCATGATTAAACATGACATTAACATGTTTTAGCATGACTTGACATGTTTTAACATGATTCAGCATGATTAATCATGACTTTACCATGTTTTAACATGATTCTAGCATGTTGATAGGCGTTGTTAGGGTGTATAAGCTGGTTGCTAGGCCTTGTTAGGATGTTTAAGACATTTACTCTGTGTTTCTGTATATACATATATTATATACCCTGAAAAAGTAAAATGGGCTGATTTCGGCATGAATGTGTGTGTGTTTGTACCTGTACCTGATGCCGTTGATGTAGAGGCCTGGTCATCTTCTGGCTGGACCGTCTGTCTGAGGATCCTGTCGATCTCCATGATGTCCATACACTGACCCAACTCGTTCTTCAGCTCAGCAAGTCTCTGCTGGGTGGCGATCTTCTCCCGCGCCAAACGCTCCATCTCGTGCTCATACTCCTTTTCTTTTCGTTTTAACGTCTGCAAGAAATGCTAAATTACACTCCGCTCAAACACACCCGCAGGAGTATTGTCTCTGTAATTATTACATTATTATCATTATCATTACATGAATGCTCATCTGCCCACAATCACTCAATCACACAATTTTTGTTTCCTCAAACAAACTCTTTAAAGTGATACTACACCCAAAAATGATGTCATCATTTACTCGCACTCAGATTGTTCCAAACCTGTATGAATTCTTAGTTCTGCTGAACACACAGGTCTGGAATCTGGAAGATTGTCAAATCTCACTCCCCATTGACTCGCATCATTTCCCCCCCTACTATAGCAGTAAATGGAGGGCGAGATCTGACATTTTTTCCAAATTTCTCCCTGTGATCAGGAAAACAAAGAAATGTATACAGGTTTGGCTAAGGGTGAGTAAATTATGACAGAATTTTCATTTTTGGGTGAAGTATCCCTTTAAGTGTGACCCATTTCTCAATTATATAATCCAATTTTATTAGTAGTCTAATTTATTGTTTTGATGAAATAATGTTTGCATTTTGATATTATAAACTGATTTTAAAACATACATTTTAGTTTCAATCCTGTTTGTGTGACTTTTAAACAAATACAGTCTAAGATAAATAGAAACATCACCTCGCTATTCTGCATACAGAAATCAACATCCCCTTAAAAAGTTGTTATTCACTCCTCAATAGCCCTTCAGCTTTGACTACATTTTGATATTCATTGTGCAGTTTAAGTCTCAGGGTAGAAAATTCCTGCCGTCTAAATGTTATTCCCGTGGCTGGAGAACACATGCTTAGTACTGTAGGAAACTCCTAAGTGTGTCCAAATATGCATCTAAAAACGAATCTATAAAGAATCTAAAAACACCTAAATAAATAAATGAGACGACAGAGAAAAAGAGAGCAACAGTGTGTGGAGTCACGATGGAAAGAGAGGGATGTGGCAGTGACACAGGCAAATGGCTTGCTGACCCACTTTTTGCATTAGTCAGCTGACTGTGAAACATCGAACCAGGCTAACGGGAACAAACTGTTGAGGCGATTAAACCACTAAAACAGGACCAGGTATGTCTGTCCGAGGTTAAAAAAGGTGTGGAAGAAATGCAGAAGTGCAAAACCTGAGAGCAGAACTGCTTCGTGACAGCATGTTCAACATATGTGATCATGCGTAAAAGTTGTAGCTTTTTTATAGCGCAAAGCAGTTTACACTCCTTCCCCAGCCCGGAGCACGTGATGACTCTGACACACATCAGATGGCTTCGTCCTCCACCTCTCCCTTACCCATTACATGCCAAAGCAAATGTGTAACAGCACGGGTATTTTGGCTACCAAGAAACAGGAGCCCGGTAGTCCACCCTCAGAGGACAGCGGTGTACAGTAAGAAAAATCTAAAGCAGTTAGACAATGAGCGTGTATGCAGATGAGGGAGGGTGGTAATCATGAGTGTCTGGGGTTATATAACTCAGTGATACTGTATCAAGAGAATATAAATACGCTTAACGCAGTAGGTAGAGAGTGCAGAGAGAAAGAGAGAGGGGGAGTCTGCCCTACTGAAGCCTGATCTAGGATTAGTCAGATTGGGCAGCCTGGCATTAAACCCCCTGCACACAGCAGGTCAACATTGCACAAACACCCGGGCTAGCCAACACATGGCATTTCCTGCATGGATAATGCATATTATGCTGTTTTATGTACATATATACAAACTTTCAAAACATACAAATATATACATATAACTAGTTTAATTTAACCATAGGTTTTATGAAGAATGTGTATTTGAATTGTGTTTGTGCAAAGCTCGCTGCCTTATTGCTAAAGTATTCTGAGTGTTTGTCAGGGCGTTGCTAGGGTGTTCTGCGTGGTTGTCAGGGCATTGCTAGGGTTTTCTGGGGGTTATCAAGGCATTGTTAGGGTGTTCGAGGTGGTCGCAGGGTGTTCTCAGTGGTTGTCAGGATGTTGCTAGGGGGTTCTGGGTGGTCGCAGGATGTTGCTAGGGTGTTGTGGGTGGCCACAGGATGTTCTGGAGGTTGCCAGGATGTTGTTAGGGTGTCTGGGGGTTGTCAGGATGTTGCTAGGGTGTTCTGGGTGGCCGCAGGATGTTGCTAGGGTGTCTGGATGGTTGTCAGGGCATTGCTAGGGTTTTCTGAGTGGTGGAAGGTTGTTGCTGGGATCTTCTGGGGGTTATCAAGGCATTGCTAGGGTGTTCTAGGTGGTCGCAGGGTGTTCTCAGTGGTTGTCAGGATGTTGCTAGGGGGTTCTGGGTGGTCGCAGGATGTTGCTAGGTTGTTCTGGGTGGTCGTAAAATGTTGCTAGGGTGTTCTGGGGGTTGTCAGGATGTTGATAGGGTGTTCTGGGGGTTGTCAGGATGTTGTTAGGGTGTTCTGGGGGTTGTCAAGATGTTGTTATGGTGTTCTGGGGGTTGTCAAGATGTTGATAGGGTGTTCTGGGGGTTGTCAAGATGTTGATAGGGTGTTCTGGGGTTGTCAGGATGTTGTTAGGGTGTTCTGGGGGTTATCAAGGCATTGCTAGGGTGTTCTAGGTGGTCGCAGGGTGTTCTCAGTGGTTGTCAGGATGTTGCTAGGGGGTTCTGGGTGGTCGCAGGATGTTGCTAGGTTGTTCTGGGTGGTCGTAAAATGTTGCTAGGGTGTTCTGGGGGTTGTCAGGATGTTGATAGGGTGTTCTGGGGGTTGTCAGGATGTTGTTAGGGTGTTCTGGGGGTTGTCAGGATGTTGCTAGGGTGTTCTGGGGGTTGTCAGGATGTTGTTAGGGTGTTCTGGGGGTTGTCAAGATGTTGTTATGGTGTTCTGGGGGTTGTCAAGATGTTGATAGGGTGTTCTGGGGGTTGTCAAGATGTTGATAGGGTGTTCTGGGGTTGTCAGGATGTTGTTAGGGTGTTCTGGGGGTTATCAAGGCATTGCTAGGGTGTTCTAGGTGGTCGCAGGGTGTTCTCAGTGGTTGTCAGGATGTTGCTAGGGGGTTCTGGGTGGTCGCAGGATGTTGCTAGGTTGTTCTGGGTGGTCGTAAAATGTTGCTAGGGTGTTCTGGGGGTTGTCAGGATGTTGATAGGGTGTTCTGGGGGTTGTCAGGATGTTGTTAGGGTGTTCTGGGGGTTGTCAAGATGTTGGTAGGGTGTTCTGGGGGTTGTCAAGATGTTAGTAGGGTGTTCTGGGGGTTGTCAAGATGTTGGTAGGGTGTTTTGGGGGTTGTCAATATGTTGGTAGGGTGTTTTGGGGGTTGTCAATATGTTGGTAGGGTGTTCTGGGGGTTGTCAGCATGTTGGTAGGGTGTTCTGTGTGTATGTACACAAAGGCTGCATGCCTGAAATGTTTTGGCCAAGCAATGGTGTCTGTGATTAAGTATCTTGCTTTCACTATTTTTTCTGGCACACTCTGGAGACATCACATTAAAGGGACTGTGATACTTTAGTTGCTATAGTATTGTTTAATAAACCAAAATGTGATTATGGTGCCATGACAACCTTCAAACTGATAAAACCCAGACTCAAATCCCAATCTAAACAAACCTCACTGCAATAAAAAAAGTCATTTATCTCTTTTAAAAGAGTGCACATAAAACCGGTACAGAATGACCCCAGGTCCGTTTTGACGAATTCCATCTTTTGTGTGTGAAGCAACTGAATAGACATCCCTACTGACTAGATATATACACATCCCACTGGATATCACCACAGCAACAGCTGGAACCCGCCATGGTCTCCTTGGCAACAGTGCAGGGAAGGAGCAGCGTGGTGATGAGAAGGTGTAATAGCAAAGCAAGGGCTAATGCTACTGGCTCGCACCGACCTTTAGTGTTTCACAGTCCAATGGCTTTCACACTTCCTCCCTCCCATCTTTTCACACACCGTCTTCCTGTGTGATTAAAAACACTGCTCACCTGCTCCCTCACATAACACTAATTGCGTAAAAATTTGTAGTTTGAAGTTTATATATGTAGTTATGCATTGTATAACAAACCTAAAGTAAGACGAAGGTAAAAAATAATGCTTTATAAATCGACATATACGCCAGACCAATATAGAGAACCGCTATAAGAGCCATCACTTGTCCCATTCAAAGCATTATTACGCCAAAATCTATAGATGATCTTGTCAATTTATGCACGTTTTCTTTTATTTAGCAATAGACTGATGAATTCACCAATTTGAAACTGAGTGTACAAGTAACAGTGTTAAGTATTCCATCAATTCCAGAATCGTCCTCCTAAGTTTTCAACATACAGTCCTGTTGTCAAAAGTTATGTCTATTGCACGTCTATTGGTCAATTGACGTCTTCGCTTTTCATTCAAATATATTATTGTATTAAAGATGAGATGTATTAAAACTTTGTATTGATGTTGCATAGTTATACTTGGAGAATAAAGTTGAAGCTAATCTTTGAGAAGTATTTAATGAGGCTTGACAACAAATTACACCTATGCGCAAACTTTATAAAGACTGAGCCCTGGAAAATGACTACAAAAAACTACCACAAAAGAAAATAAACAAATATTAATAACAGATAAATTGCAGCTAATGTTTCCTTTATCATGCAAGCTTTGTTTTTCTAAGTATGTTTGAATAAACCCATATTCCCTGATATGCCGTATTTTGCTTTTACAACCTCTGCAATTATTACAAATGACTAGAGGTCCCCAGGTAATACTAATCCCGTGCGAATAGTGCTCAGGGCATATCAAGCGATCTCTAACAAAGCAATAGTGACGCATAGTACAAAAATGTTTTACTCACATAAGATTGCTGCGCCATTCCTATCGGATCCAATATTGACGGCAAAACACTGCTTTTTCATTTTAGTCTCTCCGCAAATCCAGCGTCAACCTGTGCCTTGTTCCCAAAGGAATCCATTGTGAAATGAATCGAATAAAAACGCTTAATGTTATATCCACGTTAGCTGGAACATCTTTAAAGATCAACTTCTTTACTAATGTCGGAATCCGAAGGAAGGTTATGCAGCGACTGTGTTCTTCCACAATCAGGCACTGACTGCACAATATTTTGCGATCTTTAACGGCATGTTTATTGCTTGCTTGCTCTATCTGGTTCCGCTCAACTTGTGTTACTTCAGAATTGTCATGTGCGAACCAGTGGGCGGGGCTAGAGAAGTAGTCGTTGATATTCTTCTGTGGAGGCGGTGTTCAACCTATCAGATAGATGCATTCCAAGACCTGCCATTTGCTGGGCCTGGTGTCAATAACAGTTGTTATTTCAGTAACATGGGCGTTTTCAGGTCTGACACTTACAGGATGTTTGCTTGAATACAATTCCCTCTTATACAACAAAAGCTCGGGTTAAAATTGTGGTTTTAATTCATGGCTCCTTTAAGATATATCAGGGCAATTTATTTTCAGTTAAGACAGCTCAAACTTTCATTTCAGTCTGGGACTAGTCTTAAAGGCGCAGTTTTTGATTAACAGTGGCCACTAGTGTTGTATTATAGATTTGCAACAAATCGCTCAGTCCAAACTCAACGGTGGCCACCATAGTACAAAAATATGTCATTCTCATGTTGACGCAGGGAAGAGATCATGCGGGCATTAAGACTGTAGAAAGAGTGATGTCTTATGTATTACATAAACTAAAAGGTCTGTGAATTTTAAGTTTAAAAAGAAGGATAAAAGTCAGGCAGGAGCAAGGACCTGCGTTAATATTATGAAGACTTTCCAGCAGAGACACGTTAGGACCCGCGGCACTAAGGCTTTTAGCAGAGATACTCACAGATATCTATGGAGATACTTTCCAGCAGAGAGTCGTTGGAGAGAAAGATCGTCTTAAAATCACCTCCGAGGATGCTTTGATTCGGATAAGTATGTGAGTAACAATGGAGCAGTTTTGAGCGTCATTGCTTATCTGGAACCGCTTTAATATAGTACTCGTCCAGATACTGGAGAGAGAGGGCGAGAGCGCGTAAGCGCTAAAACTGTTGAGAGAGCCTGTTTTACTGTCTTACTCAATGATGAATAAACTTACATTTAATCCGCGGGTCACATGCGTTCAGAACCGTATAGTACGATCTGTACGGATCACCCGCGATCCGTTTCACCACGATACCGCAGCGGAGAGGAAACGCGCGTTGTAGAGTTGTTTGTCCGTTTAGGGCTGCTGAACAAAACATGGCGGCGAATTCAATGCATGTAGGGCCGCTCTGTATGTAGATATAAACAGCTTATTCTAAGGTATTAAAATAACAGTTCATTACGTAAGGTCTTTATACACCTCTGAAGAAATAGTTTTGTATATTATTGCATATCTGTCAATACATCCTCCTAGAAACCCCGTATTGTTCCTTAAAACCTTGTCTGTGAAACCGGGCCTTAGTGTTTATTCATTTTGTACAAATGTTGTGAATATTTTTTTGTATAAATTAAGTGTTAATTTGATTTCAGCAATTTTGTACAATAAATTGTGATATGTATATACTGGCATTACATCAGCATCTGATATTAAAACCCATATCGATCAGCCCCTAAATCAAATACAGCAAAACATCTGCGTTATAGATGTTTTCACATCAACGCTGATGAGGGCGGTCCAACATTGCGGCTGTGAATTGATGATAGCATACAGTCCAATTGTGCCTATGTTACATTACTCTCTAACTAGCGGATTTAAAAATAAAA